>NW_020837952.1:52828329-52972424 GCF_003676395.1 Aethalodelphis obliquidens
CCAAAAAAAAAAAAAAAAAAAAAAAAGTGGGGAATTACACTTCTCCAGCGACCAAGGGTGGGGAAGCCTAAAGTTATAGCCACCCTTGGATGTAGGCTGCGTTAGCCAAGGCTTGCGTGGGCTCCATGTTTTCTTCCATCTTGAGTTAGTAACCTCAGGGCAGGACCATGTCAAATCCTTATGGTATAATCACAGTAAAAACTTATATGGTGCTAGGCTCAGTTCTTTTTTTTTTTAAGTTTTAAAAAGTTATACTAATATTTTTATTGAAGTATAGTTGATATACAATGTTGTGTTAATTTCAGCCGTACAACAAAGTGATTCAGTTATACATATATATACATTCTCTTTTTAACATTCTTTACCATTATGGTTTATCATAGGATACTGAATATAGTTCCCTGTGCGATACAGTAGGACCTTGTGGCTTATCCGTTCCATGTATAATAGCTTACATCTTCTCACCCCAACCTCCCACTCCAGCCCTCCCCTAACCCCCTAGGCTCAGGTTTTTTGTTGTTTTTTTTTAAAATGTTTATTTATTTTGGCTGTCTTAGTTGAGGCATGCAGGATCTTCGTTGTGGCATGAGGACTTCTTAGTTGTGGCTGTGGGATCTAGTTCCCTGACCGGGGATCGAACCCGGGCCCCCTGCATTGAGAACGTGGAGTCTTAGCCACTGGACCACCAGGGAAGTCCCTTGGCTCAGTTCTTGATGCTTTATAAAGATTAACTCCATTCTCCCGTTTTACTATTGGGTCAATCAACTAAGACAGAGTGGCAAGTGACTTGCCCAAGGTCACACAAGTGAGCCTGCAGCTGGCCCCAGGGCTGTGGCTCCCAGCCTCTGTGCCGTCCTCTCCCAGAGCTGGAAGGGGGCGCTGTGGAGAGCACCACATCCAGCCACCTCACTTTGTGTTTGTGAAAACCTGGCTGAATGAACCTCCCTCCTCCAAGATGAAGCTGCAACTTGCTCAGTAATAAACTCAGCAAAAGGTCACGAATAGCAGATCACCCTTGACATTTCCTTAGGCATCCTCACGTGGCAGCCCCACAGACTGTCTCTAATTGGACCGGTACGACCTGTTTTTCCTCCAGTTCTGACTCTGATCCCTGGCTCCTCACCTGTGTCCAGAAACAGGAGCTGCTGTGCGTGTAGGGCCCAGGGAACAGGAAAGGCCTGCGTCTTGAAAAATTGGATTCTGGCTCTAAGAGGGGAAGCACGACTGGAGTTGATGAGGAGAATGGTTGGGAAGTGCCCTGTCTCTGGGGGAAGGTTGCTTGGTTGGGGGAGGGGCGGTGCATTGGGGGTGGGCCGTTCTTTGCTGTGTGGGTCTGTCCTGTGGTTGCTCCCACCCACTGAAAGCAAGTAGCACTTCCATCATACAACAAAAAACATCCCCATGCATTTCTGAATGTGCCCTGGGGTGGGGCTGGCGGCAGAGGACCAGCAACCAGGACTAATGCTCTTTGAATGACACGGGGTGGAATAACCATCATATTCTCCCTCTCTCTCTCTCTCTCTCTCTCTCTCTCTCATTGCCCATAGGGTTAAGTTCTGTAATTCCATCTGGCTTGGGGAGGCCTGCTGACACCCACACAAATAATAAAAAGGAACACTTATTTTACTTTCTCAAAGGTTAATTTGTCCTTATTGCTGGTGCAGTTTTTATAATATTTTGATGTTAAAAATTCTTCGTACTTCAGAACAACTGTTCGGAACGATGACGAACACGCTTGCCTACTTGACACAATTCCACAGGCGTTCTATCTTGGTTTCTGGACCAGGCGTTATTCATTACACTGAAAATCATTTCTCCACAGGCATTTGGAGTGGGAACTAGTGCCCCCAAACAAAATAACTTCAGCAGTTAACTCAAAGGAGACAGCCTGCTGTATGTGGTGTAAATTGAATGCTGGGTTCAAGGGTCCTTATTACAGAGTAGTTCTCAAACTTGAGCGCTTATCAGAGTCACCGAGAGGGCTTGTTACAATGCAGGTGGCTGGGCCCTCACCCAGTGTCTGACTCAAGAGGTCTGAGTGGCACCCATGAGTCTGCATTTCTAACAAGCTTCCAAGTCACACTGATGCGGCTGGTCTGGGGACCACATCATCTTCACGGATACCACACTACCCTAATTACAAAATCTCTTTCCTGTCAATCATTTAAAAACTAGGTACTTCATATGTGCATTCATTTCAACACATAGTTCATTCACTCGCTCGACAAGTAATTTGGAGAGCTACTGAGCGCCAAGGTCTAGGCACTGGGGGCTCATGGTGGAGGAAAGAAAACCCTTGACATCATCCAGGAAGTTAACATCCTAGTATCACGGATTAAAAATATCATAGGGCTTCCCTGGTGGCACAGTGGTTGGGAGTCCGCCTGCCGATGCACGGGGTGCGGGTTCGTGCCCCGGTCCAGGAAGATCCCACATGCCGCGGAGCGGCTGGGCCCGTGAGCCATGGCCGCTGAGCCTGCGCGTCCAGAGCCTGTGCTCTGCAACGGGAGAGGCCACAACAGTGAGAGGCCTGTGTACCGCAAAAAAAAAAAAAAAAAAAAAGTAATTCCTATTTTTATTTGTGTCTTTCCCATCAAACTTAAGAGGATCTCAATCAGGTCTCATAGTTTCATTTCTCAAGACTCTTTTTCTTACTAGTTCTCACTCACATTCCCATGTGCTCCTGTACTTTTTCACCTGCCAAACCTTTCCATCCTTCTCCTGTCTTCCCCCTTCCCTTTGGCCTCTATAGTCCCTGTTTCTTTATTTCTGACTGTTCTTCAAATTATCACAAAAAGATGTAAAATAAGGTGCAAAAGACTGAACTTGCATTAGAAGGTGTATGTTAATTTTATCCTCATCTCTCCTGAAATCTGCCTACTAAAGTACTAAAGATAATTTTCTTTGTTCACTTAACCTCTCCCCTTCTGCCGCAGTCATACAAAACAGTTATCAAGTATAGAACACTTCACTGGAGATTTGGTGGGAGAAGGGGAGCAGGGAGAAAGCTAGGGTTTCCATCACAAAAATGCAAATCACCTTAAAATGCACATTAAGCATCTGTGCTCTTAAGGGACCTTTCAGCCACCACCACTGGGGGTTTGCCCCCATGAGCCCATCTCAACCCATTTTAATGGCTTCTTTATATCACTTGTCTACACTGATCTCCAGTGTCTCTCCTCTGCTCCTCCCAGGAGCAAACTGCAAATTCCACTCCTTGTCTTTGCAAAACAGTTCAGCCTGTGAGCAAAGGGGTTGAGAGCAGGGGCACCAGAGCCAGTCTGCCTGGTTCAATCTTGCACCTGTTTGCTAGTTGTGTGACGTTGGGACAGCTTCCTAACTTCTTACCCTTTAGTTTCTGCATCTGAAAAATGGAACTAACTCTCAGACCTTCCTCATAGGGTCGTTAGGAGGATTAACTGGGTAAATCGACTTGCAGTACTTGGGGAGGCACCTGGGGCATGGCAGGGGCTCATGAAGCCTCAGCTCTTATGACTTACTTCTTGGTTCTTGGGCTCACGTGTCACCTTCTAATGGAGACAGTGGTCAACGTATTTTCCAAATAAAGGCTATTTCCTCCCCAAGAAGGATTTTGCCACCTGTTAATGCTGTTTCACCCTGTTGCTTCTGTAAAGGGCTTTGGGTTAAAATTCTGCTCTGCCATTTTCTAGCTTTGCGACCTTAGGCAGATCCATCAACCCCTGGGAGTCTCAGTCTCCTCATCTTTAAAATGGGGATAACAAGGGTACTTATTTTCTGTGACTGTTAGGATTAAGGGAGGTTTATGTGCAGCCTCCATGATAAGAACGGTTTACTGAGTATCGGCTGGGTACTGGGCACTTTCCCATGTACAGGTATCCCTCACTTTTCGAACGTTCACTTTACATCACTTCATTTTTATGAAAGACCTGTTTCGTTAACCAAAAGAAATCTGAAGAGGATTTTTAATTTTACAAAAAAAGGCGAAAAGTGAAAATGGTGTTCAGTGTTTGTTTTGCAGAGAGCTGTGAGAGAGGCACTGCAGAACCCCAGCAGCAAGAGTGGCCCCACCAAGCCTCTTCCTGGGAACTACACCCAGCATCTCAGCATCAAGCCACCATAGCTTTGAACTCTGTGAACGTCTGTGTTTTATCTCGATCTATTTTGTGCATCTGTTAGCAAGATGCATCCTCAAGTAATTGCTTCTTCACTTTACATCATTTTGGCTTATGGAAGTTTTCATAGGAACGCTCTACTTTCAGATAGCGGGGCACACCTGTAAATTCTCAGCACAGTGACCAATACCCAGGACAGTTGACAAATGTTATATCAGCTCGCCCCAAAGAGCTCTGGAATGTGGCTCATTATGAAGGACAGGTGCTCCCAGGTAACATATGGTTGGAGTTGGGATCAAAGAACAAGGTGAGCTCAGGGGAGGGCAAGATCCCTGTGGGCTGGGAGGACTTCCTGAGGGAGGGGGATATAATCAGGGAGGATTTGAACAGGGAACATGGGGCAGGAACTTCAGACAAGAGGGGCACCTGAGCAAAGGTGTGATGCTGCTCCCCCAAACCACCCTTCTGATTCAGCTCAGTCCACAGGCAGGAAGCAGAGCAGCTGGACCGGAAGGGCCAGAGGGTTCTTGTAGGGGACAGCTGAGTGACGAGAGCAGAACAGAGGGCTGTGGAAGGCTCCGTGCCAGGCGGAAGTGTTCAGACTTCAATGTTATTGTTAATAATAATCACAGAGCAATAAGAATGAGCATCATTTTTTGCACTCGGAGGTACCAAGCATTGCACCACAGGGGCTGGAGTCTCTTATTTCTCCCATTTTCCAGACGAATAAACTCAAGCTCAGAGAGCAAAGACCACACGTTGATCAGTGCCAAGGCCCGGACCGAGTCTCGGGTCCACGTGACCCCAAGGCCAGGTCCTTGGCTGCAGTGAGAGTCAGCATCAGCTGGGGGTACCCAGCAGCCCCTTTGACAGGGGTCACTCTTTATGGACAGTACTCTCCCAGGGTGGGAGTGAGGTGGGGACAGTCTTGTCCTCTCTCCCTTCCCCTCTTTTTCTTTCCCAACTCCCTCTGCACAAGGTCACGGTCAACTGAAAGATCCCTCAGGCTGTCCTCAGCCCCCGGTGGGCCTGTCATCCATGGAGTCAAGTTTAATAGCCTTTGTGGGTCCAAGTGTCCCAGCCCCTCCCCCGAGGTCTGGATGGGACCAAGCAAGGTGGCGATGGCGGTGGCAGGGGAGGGAGGAAGAGACTCCTCTCCAACGAGAGAGGGGACTGCACCACCCCAACCCAGCTTTGGCATGTTATGTGCCGGGAATGAGAAACCCAGCGTTGCTATGGAAACTGCCATCCCCTGCTCCTTCTGTCATTCTCTGTGAGCAGTTCCTGTGTGTAAGGTAGACGGGCAGGGGCACCTCTGCTGCACAGGGCATTGGAATGCAGGAGGACTGTCTCTGGGGGTGGGGATGCAGGAGTGGATGGGAGCTGGGAGAGGGGCCCCTGGTGGTCCTACTCCGAGGAGGGGCTTCAGGGCCTCCGACTTGAGGGCAGTCTGAGGGGCCACCATGGTGCTCAGGTTGCTTCCCTGGAGCAAGCCTGGTAATGGTCATTCAGACTCAAAAGGCAAAGAAGAGTTTGCAAAGTACAGTCAGATGGGCTGTTTGGAAAGAGCTTGGGCCCTGCAGGTCCTGAGATTCAGGCCTGAATACCAGCATTGCTGGCTTCCCCAGGCTTCCATTTCTCCATATCTAGAAGTACAACATCATAAGTGCTCACATGGGATTGTGACTGTGTCCCTGTCCCCTGTCTGGTGGCTACTTCAAAGACAACATCCAGTTAAAGGGGGTCCCTTCTTCGCCCTTCCCCATCTTACCTGATTCCACTCAGGTAGGCAGTATGAGCCCACTTTACAGATGAGAAGATTGAGGCCTAGACAAGAAAGAAGGAGCTCACAGTCCAGAGTCGGGGCAGGGCTGGGGACTGAACCAGGAGACTTGCACTCTCCCCGCTTCCCAGCAGCCCCTCTCCCTCTTGGCCCTGCTGTCTGGAGCCGGCCTTAATTGCCAGGCATGTGACCCTCAGGACTCCCTCCCTCCGAGCCACGTGCTAAGCCCCAATGCCTCTTGATGCTGTCATGGGCGGCCAGGCCTGGGGCAGAGACACCTCTCTTTTTGGCTTTTAATATTAAAATAGAATCAAGTGCTGTGCCTTCTCTGTGGGAAATGGAAAATGAGGCTGGGGAGAAAAACAACCCTTCAGGCCCCAACCTCAACACCCTCACCAGTACCCCTCTCAGCTTCCAGAAAGGAAAAAGTTCCTTCCAGGTGATCTGTTAGCTCTTTCTGGGGCAGAAGCAGGTGGAAAACTAATTTTAACTTCTCGGGGATTTAATTTAGCCTTTTTTTTTTTTTTTTTTCTGCGGTACGCGGGCCTCTCACTGTCGTGGCCTCTCCTGTTGTGGAGCACAGGCTCCGGACGCGCAGGCTCAGCGGCCATGGCTCACGGGCTCAGCCGCTCCGCGGCATGTGGGATCCTTCCGGACCGGGGCACGAACCCACGTCCCCTGTATCAGCAGGGGGACTCTCAACCACTGCGCCACCAGGGAAGCCCTTAGCTTTTATATTTTGCAGACCAGGGGTAGGGCATCAGGTGCCCCCTGCGTCCACTGAGCTGGGGGAAGAATTGAAGCAGGTGGTAATTTTGCCTTCACCAGCCAGGTCCTGCAAATCTCAGTGGGCAGAGATGCCAGAAAGGTCAAGGTCTGCTGCTCCCTCTCCCCTAAAATCTACTGCTCCTCCCTCCCCCAAATCCAAGGAAAGTGTCACCCTGAGAGTTAGGAGACTGAAGCCAGATGTGTGAATCTGTGAAACCTGTATTTGCTGTGTGGCCTTGGGCAAGTCACTTTCCCTCTCTGGGCTTCAGTGACCTCATTGGTCACAGGGGGACAATAATTGCTGTCTTGCCCGCTTCCCAGGGTGGCTATGAAGGCTCAAAGCAATGCTGGGCTGATTTCTTGGCCCCAGTATTTAGAGGGACATAGCAAAACTGGCGAGGGTCCCACAAGGAGTCATCAGAATGGGGCAGGGATCCCCTAGTCCACCCACTGGAGTGGGAGAACCAAGAGATCAGGCTCTATCTTGTGCTCAGCCCAGTGCCTGGTACATGGAGGGTCGTTAATGCAAATTTATGAATGAGAAATCAATGAGAGTTCCCACTGGGAATGGGGACAAAGGTTAGCCTGGAGAAGAGGTGGATGGGAAATTGGCTAATTGATCTCCAAGCAGCAGAATGGCTGTGACAAGGCACAAAGAAGAGATGGTTAGAGACAGGTCCTGGGGACAATGGGCAGACTCTATAACCAGGGGACAGATTTCAATTCCACATGAGGGCCATGGGGTAGGGGTAGGGGAAGTGAGCTTGCATTAAGCATTTGCAGTGTGTCTGGGTTCTGAAGAGAAACAGCTGAGTTTTATGAAGTCCTTGCTGAGAGGCTGTAAAGGTTAGAGTCAGGACCCAGTGTCTGGAGCCAGACAGCCTGGGTTTGAATCTTGGCTTTGTCACTAACCAGCTGTGTGGTCCTGGGAGAGTTACTTCTCATCTCTGAGTCTCAGTTTCCTCATCTGTAAACTAGGGATAATAATGTTATCCAACTCAGGAGTAGCTGTAAGGATTACAGCGTATGTACACATAGACGTACATACATCAACCCCAGAACAAAGCCTGGTGAATAGTAAGTGTTTAGTAATTGTTGTGTGAGTGTTGGCCAGTATCATTACTTTCCCTTGGTCCCAACCTACTTGGTTTCATTTAATCTTCACAATGATCCTATGAGAGGTGCTGTTATCATCCTCATTTTCCAGATGGAGAAACTGAGGTCCATGTAGATTCAGCAATGTGCCTGAGGTCATCTATCTTGAAAGTGACAGTACAAGAACTTGAGCCCAGCTCTGCCCACTTGGAAGCCTGCACTCCTAATCACTGCAGTGCTCCTATCATCTCCCCGAGGGGGGAACCCCGCCATGCCCCCATTTCCAAGCCCAGGAGGCAGAGGCCCAGGAAGAGCAAGGTCACGACTCAAGGTCTCAGAGCCGACCAGAGGCAGAGCTCACGTTTGGCTCCAAATCCCACAGGCTTGCTTTCCACTGTGCGCACCTTCTAACCACGGGTGCCACTGAGCCCCCTGGGGAAGAGCAAGTCCCTGCCTGTTGCTCAGCCAGCATAGGGAGGATGCCCTGGTATGAGCCCTCCCGGAGGACGCTGGGGTTCAAGACAGCACATCTGCTCTTTCGCAGGCCTCAGGGTGGATGATCACGTGAGATGACGGACGTCAAAGCTCTCCAGAAGGTGGCAATGCGACACACGTGAGAGAGGTGAGAAAGCATGCAGGCGTTGCTCTTGCTGTCACTGCCAACTCGGGCCAGAAGAGCCCAGAGTCCCGTTGATGGGGGAGCAGAGGGCATCCCACAAATGCTCCAGGTAATCCCCACCCCCAGGCTTGTCTCCCTCTGTCTCTGTCTGTGTTTCTGTCCCACCCCCATCCCTCTGTCTCCCATTCTCCTTCCCTCCCTCTCAAGAAAGTGAATCATGCCCACTCACCAGCAATGCTCAACCAAGATGAGTAATTAATCCTCCATCTTCCTTATCTGGTCCTCTCACATTTGGTTACTCTTGGCCGAAGCATATTCAAAGACATGTGATACCCAGAGTAAGTTCCAGAGTGTAGCCGAATTCCTCTGCATGAAAATGTGTGGCATTGGAAAGGTCATGTTATAAAAGCAAGTCCTGGATCAGTGCGGTGCCACGTCAGCTCGATTGCCGTGTCAACGTAAGAAACCGGGGCAAAAATAGATAATCTGAGTTATTTACTCGTCCGTGTCAAGCATAAGCTATTTATCTTTTCTGGAATTGAGTTAAAACTGCTCCCAAGGCATTTTAGACAACGATCCTCATATAAAGGATGGAATAAGAGATAATAATAGGAAGTTGTGCTGGCTTGAGGGTTTCTTAAATAGAGTGTTGCTGAACTGGAGGAGTCTGGAGATATCCGGCTTTCCTCCAGACAAATAATACGTCTATTCATTCTTTCCTTTTCTTTCTTCCATTCATTTGGAATCGAGGGTTTACTCTATTCTAGGCCCTGAGAATACAAAGGAGACGGAGATAGACACTGACAAGCAATGGGGACACGTCCCTGTCCTTCTGGAACTCTGGGTCCAGGGGAGGACAAGACGGGTAAACAGGCAGTTAGGATGGAGCGTGCAGAATGCTTTGATGGGGGCATGTGAGGACCACAGGGGCCTGTGGAGGGGCCCGTGTGCTGGCACTGGGCGAAGCACTGGGGTCGTGGACACTGCCCCAGACAGGCTTAGGGTCAAAGTGACTGACGGCACATGGGGTTCAGCTGACCAAACCCAGCCCTGTGGATGCAGCCCTTGGAATGGCCCGGAACCAGATGGGAAGGGAGACCATTTGGGGAGTGGAAGGCAAAGCCACGGAGGTGGGCATGCGCAGAATGTTTAAGGAGCTGTAAGAATGCTGGGGTGACTCTAGTAGAAGTTCGTTTAGGGGAGCAGCCGGAGAAGGGGCTGCTGAGGATGGAAAGGGTGGGGAGCCCCGGGGGCTCATGCAGCTCCCGGCTCAGCGCAGCAGTCTGCTGGGCTTTGCGTGGATCACTGCAGAGGCTGGTTCCAGCTTGGGAAATGTAAGCCTGACCAGGTGGGAGGCTCGCCCCTGCTCGCCATCTGTTGAAGAAGGGTCACATAAGTGCCACTTGGCTTCCTGGGGGAAGATAGCATCTGGGAGGCAGAGAGCGTTCCTCTGGGGGAAGATGCTTGATTGGGCCCAATCATGATTTATTCAGTAGCAACAGACACCTGCAGCCTGGGGCCAGTGCTGGCCTTGGTCCTTCTCCAGGACTCATTCTGGGTGCACATACCTGTCTCTCTGGATGACCATGGCATGGGGGTTGGGAGACAGAGGCCAGCCCAGAGGGAGCAGCCTCCCCTGTCTTTAGCTGGCTGGGGGTTGGGCGGGAGGAAGAGGATGTGTCCAGCTCACCTGATGGTGAGCACTGCCTGCTCCAAGGGTCCCCGTTCCAGTTCTGTCCGCTGGGAGTTCTTCTAGGCTCACCACGAGATTCACCGTTCCTAGTTAGTAGTCCCAGATGGAACTCACTGCCGTCAACACCGTGCAGACCCTTCTCATGTCATATGTGTATGCTCGTGTCCACATGTGTGTGCATACATGCACACGCTGTGTGCTTGAAAGCTGCAGGTGTGCCGTGTTTTCATAAGTCCAAACTAGCATTATGTTAGTCTATGTTAACATAGACTGAGTAATGATAACATAGACTGAGTAATGATAAATCGTCCCTGATAAAAACTAGCTAGCATTTGCAGGCCACGCTGTACTTTTCCAGAATGTGCTTGCATCTATATTTTCCTTGTTGGTCTCACCATAATCCTGAACAGGACTGGGTTTGGTCAGCTGAACCCCATGTGCCGTCAGTCACTTTGACCCTAAGCCTGTCTGGGGCAGTGTCCACGACCCCAGTGCTTCGCCCAGTGCCAGCACACGGGCCCCTCCACTGGCCCCTGTGGTCCTCACATGCCCCCATCAAAGCATTCTGTACGCTCCATCCTAACTGCCTGTTTACCCGTCTTGTCCTCCCCTGGACCCAGAGTTCCAGAAGGACAGGGACTTATCCCCATTGCCCGTCAGTAGAGAGGGCAGGTAGTAAGTGGCCCAGAGAAAGTTTACCCAGCTAGTTAATGACTGAACAGGGAGAACCTGAATCTGCTTGACCCCATGGTCACAGTGTAGCTTGAAGAGACAAAGGTGTCTCATTATCTGCCCTTAGAGGCATGACGTGTACTTCTCCAGGCCATCCTAGCAGCTTTTAACACTGCTAATTTAATGATCATTTTAGAAAAATTGTTTTTATTCAACTAATGGTTTAATAGTAACCTGGAACCTCAGTAGCTGGTCAGTGTTAAGATTAGCCACCCAAAGTTGATATTAGCCAAAGTTTGAATTTTCACCGTGCACACCAAAACCTAATGCTGTTTCCCTACTATGTCCCACCCTCCTGGGATATGTGGCCATGAAGGCTGAGGCTGGTCACAGCCAGGCGTATCCCCAGCCCACCTTTCCCTAATGAAGATAATTTTTTTTTTTAAAAAAAACAGATCCTAAGCTAAGCACTTTGCAGGCATGATCTCAATGAATCGTGACCACAAACCTATAAAGTAGGTAACAGTATTATTTCCATTTTGCAGATGAGGAAATTGAGGTTCAGAGAGGCCCAGTGATGTACTTCCAGCTACACAGGCCAGGAGTGCGGGTGCTGAGAGCCACACCCAGGCTTTCTCTCCCCTGAATCTGGGAGAGTAACGACTAGGCTCTATTGCCTTCCTCTCCTCCAGCTTCTCCGCCATGGCGGGGCTCCTCCTCCAATGCCAGGACCCCAGGTGGGAGGATCATGGACTTGGGAAGTGGACTGGGAACTGGGGTGGGGGGCGAGCTCCGGCTTACAGTTGGGGCCACCCAAGGCCAGGGCAACCGGGCGATTAACCTACATTAGGCTCCCTCATCCCTGCTCCCTCCAGCTCCTGCTACAGTCCCTAATTATGAACTAACAGCGGTTCCCAAGTGGATGGAGGGAGGGAGGAATGGGTGGCAGAGCAAGCTTCCAGATGGCCCTTCTGGCGAGCGTGGGCTTCATCTGGTCTTTATGTAAGAGTTGCTCTGCTTCCTAGATTGCCTTCAAGGCAGACGTTGAAACACTTGTTTTGTGTTTATGATACAGAGGAAGAAATTAAAAAGCCCCCAGGGGAAAACGAGGAAGAAAAAAACCAGGAGTGATTCTGGGGGCTTGTCAGGCAAGAGAGAGAGAGAAACCAGGTCTGGGACCAGTTTCAAGATTACATCGAGCAGGTGGCTTCCCTGGGCTTGGGCGGTGAGGTCAGGATTCCACGGTCACGAGTGGGGAGGAGGGTAAGCCTCCTTCTGGTGACACAACAGGACCAGAAACCACCGATGACGGAGGGCCTGCTGTGTGCTGAGCACTGAACTGGCCTTGAGGTACTCTCTCGAATTCTCTCAGCATCCTCACTTTACAGATGGGGAAACCGAGGCTTGGGGAAGCTCAGTGACTTGGCCAGCTTCAGGTTGTCTGACAGACTGCTTGAAGCTCTCCCACCCAGAACCTCAAGCAGTTCACCCATTCAACCCCACCTCCTGTCGCAACCTCCGCAGACAGCCTCTCCTCCCTAGACGTCCTGGCATCACAGCTTCCAAACCAGACGTCTTCCTGTGTCTGACCTTCTGTTGCCCTTAGAACTGTTCCTAGGCTCCCAGAATCTGTGGCAAGAGGCCTCAACGGCCATCACTCCAAGTCACCATTGGGCTTTTAGATTCTCTCTAAGGCATCGCCACCTCTGCCTGAACACCTGCCTGAACAGGGAGTGAGCCCACTGCCCGGCTGCACGGAGTGGGAGGCTGGGCCTTTCTCCTGATGAGCTGCACCGAGGTTTCTCTTTTCTTGTCTACACCCTTCAGGGCAAGCACAGCTGGGCCCCTCGGTTGGCAAAAGCACCATGTGGGCGATTGCCAGGGTATACAATCACCATCTCTTTTTACAGCAGAAGCTAAGGCCCGGAATGGTGGGGGAGGGAGGGTGTCCAAGGTCACACAGCGAGTTGGGGACTGAACTAGAACTAGAATCAGGCCCGATTCGTAGCCCAGTGGCCCCCTGCCTTAGCTCAGCCCCAGGTCTTACCCCTCCAGGCAGATTTACATGCTCCCAGGCAACTTGCGCAGACCTCCATGAAAGCTCTAGTGTCCCAACCTGTTTGGCAGTCTGTTTTCACAATGGACTTGGGAATTCAGAGGCCAGGGCCTTCTTGCACAGGGCCTGACCCACAGAGGGCACCAGGAAATATTGGAGAAAGGCGGGGGGAGGGAGGGAGGATAGAAGAGGGGAAATGGGGGAGCCACAGGGGAAGGCAGGGGGCCGCCACTGTAAGGATTCCCCTGAGACAGCCTGTCATCAGGGTGGAGTCAGAAAGGACCCTTTCCTGGCCACCTTTGAGCGGGAAGTTGTCTGACTGTGGCTTCGTAATAATCGTGGCAATACTCGGAGTCCACAGATATAGTCTGCTTTATATAATTCCAACTGCTTCTTGCATTTGATTCTCTCGACCAAGTAGGCAGGGGCTTGTGTTATCCCAATTTTGTAGAGGAGGGAACCGACGATCAACAAGGTCCCGCTGTTAACCAGAGACAACACACACCTTCCGGTGTGCAGCCCGGGGTTGCTTCTGCCAGGACATACGCTGCTCACCATTCATTCATTCTTCACTTCACTTCTTCACTTACTCCTTCACGTGCTCCTGAGCTTCCTTGCTTTTCCATGGATGCACCGTGCGCGTGCCTGCCTCGGAGCACCTGTACTTGCCATTCCCTCTGCTTGGAACGCGCTTCCCACAGAGGTTCCCCTGGTTTTCCCCCCTTGCCTCATTCTGCAGAAATGCACCTCTCTGAGCACCTGTCCACAGTAGCTTCTTATCACCCTGTCACACACCCGGCCCGTGTCCATTTTCTGAAGAGCACTAATCACTATGTGACCTTTTATTATGTCATGTATTTATTATAGTTACTACTTTATATCCTATGTTATAACAATTATTATCCCCCTCTTCACTCTACAGCATCAGCTCCTTGACAGCAGTGTTTTGCCTATCTGGTTTTCCATTCTATACCCAGCAGGTAGACCAGCGTCTTGACACACAGTAGAGGCTTAAATATATTTGTATTTACTGAATGGATGAGCACCTGTTACATGCCAGACCCTGCTCTGCATATTGAGAATCCACACACGATTAATGTCTCCCTGCTCTTAGGGAACTCACAGTAGAGAAACAAAAGTGGGTCCCCAGGGGCTTCCCTGGTGGCACAGTGGTTGAGAGTCAGCCTGCCGATGCAGGGGACACGGGTTCGTGCCCCGGTCCGGGAAGATCCCACATGCCACGGAGTGGCTGGGCCCATGAGCCATGGCCGCTGAGCCTGCATGTCTGGAGCCTGTGCTCCACAATGGGAGAGTCCACAACAGTGAGAGGCCCGCGTACCGAGAAAAAAAAAAAAAAAAAAAGTGGGTCCCCAGGATGGAATGGTGGGCCATTGTAGGCTCCCAAGTAATGGTTCTCTTAGTCATTGTGGCAGAGCCTACTGGATGACTCTCCAGTATCAGTTTTCTCTTTTTTCCTTAATAACAGAATCCCAAATTCAGCGGGACACAAGGTCATTCAGGGTAAAGGTCACTCTTCCCAGCCTCCCTTGCAAGCCTGGTGTAGCCATATGACTCAGTTCTGGCCAGTTTTCAGAAAATATCCTTAGAGAAAAGGGGGTATGCCCTTCTTCACCCCTTCCTCTGCTTATGAGATTGTGCAGTGATGGCTAGCCTTGAGTCACCATTTTGGACCTTGAGGATGAGGTCATATCCCAGGGATGGTGGAGTAGAAAGCTGGAAGCAGCCTGGATCTCTGGCTCTGTAGAACAGCCCCCTCACCTCCAGAATTCATTTGCCTGAGCAAGAAATAAACTCTCTGGTTTAATTCTCTTTTATTTTGGATTTTCTGTAGTTTATAGTTAAATAATCCTTATCTTAATGATACAGCCTTGGATGGAAAGAGGGAAAAGTAGGATAAAATGTCTAGGAGACTTGCTTTTCCACACAGAGTAAGATGGGTCCATGGCCTATCAAAGAGGCAGAAGTTGTAGCTGTAATGTGTCTGGATCTAGGCTGTGGAATGGGATAGAACCTATTGGCCTCGCAGGTAAATTGACTATGGTGGCAGTCATTGGATCTCCACTCATTCCTTTACCTTTTCATTCATTTATTCAACCATCCCATCATTCTCTCATGAAGTTCATTCACTCATCTATTCGTCCAATAAAACATTCTACAAAGCAGGGACCCCCAGGCTGGGGTGTGAGTATGAACTGGGCAGGGAAGCACTTTGTAATTGAAGCTTCTCCTGGGGGCTAGCGGCAGACCCATCTCTGAGCGCCAGGCCTCGGCCCCAGTTGATGGCATGTCTGAGAAGTGATCACATTCCAGATTGCAGGAGCGTGCAGTTCCTGGGAGAAGGGCACAGGGCCCTCCAGTTTCCCGGGTTGTCCCTCGTTCTTCCTGTGGCCAGGCAGGGTGTTCTCCCACCTCCTCCCCTATAAGAAAGCAAGTAGAAATTCTCTTCAAGCACAACTGCATACTCATTATGTCATGAAAGGTGACTGATGTTAGCAAGAGAAGGGTCACATGCCTTGTAGCCTCTGAAAAGTCCGTAAGACATAAAGCCTCTGCTTAGAACACAATGCTAAGAATATTCTAGAAGACAGCCGGAAACTCATAGGCCTTGTATATTTTCTCCGAAATTGAGCCAGGATCCCAGGGGAGGGTGGGGTTAAAAAAGATCACAGGACTTGCTGGGGCGGGGTGAGTAGGGAAAAGGAACTGAGAGGCAGAAGGGACACACAGGCGCTCTTCCGAGGCATCCTTGATATGAAGCAAAGTGACTTGGTGGGAAAAATAAGGATTCACTGGATGTTCATAGTTGGCTCAGAATAAGTCAGTTTTCTTTCTGGTATTTGATGGGCCTGTACATCCTTGCAGATACTGTGGTCAGAATTGAGGGTTAGAAGACAAAAAGCAAATGGATCCATTACTGTTGTCTTTTGTTATATAACAGACCATCCCAAAAGTTGGGGCTTAAAATAACAACGGTTTTATGATTTCTTATGCTCCTCTGGTAGGCTGGAAGGGCTCCTATTTCACATGGACTAGACAAGAGAAGTACCGGGTACTGACCAAGAGAGGAAATAGACTGGACACACATGCAGCTGCATTCAGCTTGTGGCTGGAAGGTTCTAGAAGGGCATGTCACATGGCCTCTCATCCTCCACATGGCCTTTCTCACCACCTGGTCTCTCCTTCCCCTATGACAGCCTAGATTTCCTTACGACGTGGTGGCTGGATTCTGAGAGAGTGAAAGCAGAAGCTTCCTGGCCTCTTGGGTCCCAGCCTGGAAGTGGCACGGTGTCACTTCTGCCACATTCTATTGGTCAAAGCAAGTCCACAGCCACACAGTGCCTCAGACTCCAGTGGGGAGGTAATAAACTCCACCTCTCCATGGGAAGAATTGTGAGTGGCCATATTTATAGACAAACTTCTGCGAGGAGTTGATAGGGATCGTGGAACCCAGATGGAAAATAAGATGTGAATTACACAAATTACACAAATTACGCACGGCTTTAGAGAAGCACGTTTGGTGCATAGAGCGAGACTCACCTTCCAACTGCATGGCCTGGGGCTGGGGTTCTGCACAGCTGACTTGGCCTGTCTTCCACTACCCTGCTTTCCTCTTCTTCAAACAACCCATCGGTTGGAGACCACTAAAGGAAAGAGAAATACACCAAGGCCACGGTCATTAGCATCCCGGAACACTGGGTTCTATTTCTGGCAGCTCCGAGGTAGTTGGCAAATCTCTACCCCCTGCCTCCCAGCTCAGCACTCAGAGGTAATGAACCCACTGTATTACGTGGCATTAGCAGAAGTGCTGAGTACCAACCAGGAGAGGAAATAGACTCCCTGCTCTCCACGAGGATCCGCCTGCATCTGGGGCTGGGGGCTCAGCTCCGGGCTCAGGGGAAGGCAACTCGCATTGATTGAGTGCCTACTGTGTGCCAAGTGCCGCTCGGCATGTCTGGCCCCTGCTTTTCTCCTGAGCCTCATCTTGTGCTATTTTCCCTTTCCTGGCTTCCCTGCCAATCTGGGTGTGTTTCTGTTCTTCCAGTGGGCCACTCTTTCTCTTCCTTTGCGTGTCCTGTTCCCTCTGCTTGAAACAGTCTTTCTCTGGTCAACTGCAATGCATTCTTCAAATCACAGGCTCTCTCCCTTCTCTGCTAGACTGTAGGCTCCCAGCCCAGTGTTCTCTAAGTGTTTGTTGAATGACTCAATGATGGGATGAATGAGTCCTCACAACAGCCCATTTGACAGATGAGGCAACCGAGGCAGTTGCCATCAAGCAGAGAACTAGTTCATCCAAGGCCAAGATAAGGTGAGAGGCGGGGCCAGGATTTGAATCCAAGATTGTTGGGTGGCCAAGATTGTGCCCTTTCTACAACACCTGGCTCATAAGGGTGAATGAAGGGTGGACAATGGTGATGGAAAGGGTGCTGGTGGAAGAAGCAAGAGCGAAGGCTCTTCTCTGCCTCATCGCTCCCAGGGAGTAATGCCAGAGACGGAGGGGGACCTGGGGCCAGGCTGCAAAGTGGCACCGTGTTTGGCTGAGTCTCTCTGTCTGGCCTCCCTCAACCTCTCTTGAATTGAGGGTTTACAGGCACTTCTCTGTAGACAAGAGGTCCTAGGCCAGCGGCTCAGCTGGCTGTCTGAATCCAGAGGGCCATGCTAACTCCCAGGGTCCTCGGCGCCCCCCGGTTAATGGGGCCCAGGGCAGATTCCAGGTCAGAATCCGGATGCGTTACCCCAGAAGAGCAGTCAGAATGCCGTACTGGGGGGAACTTCCTGTGGCAGAGAGAGCACTGGCCTCGGAGTCCCAGACAGACTCAGGGTCCCAGCTGCACCAATAAGAGCTGAATGACCTTGGCCCAGTTACTTCACCTCTCGGAGCCTCAGTCTCCTTGTCCAGAAAATGGGGATAACAAGGGTTGTTGAGGAAGTTAAAGGAGTTAATTGTGTAGCATGATTAGGACAGGGCCTGTCTCCCCAACTTGAGCCTTGTGTAAGGGAAGCAGTTGATAAATATTAGGTTGGAAGGCCTATTGTTCTTCCATTGCCATTTAACCTCTTCTGCCTCAGCTTCTTTTCCGTGTCATGTTTTGTTCTGCATGTTTCCTGGGGCTGTGGGATGATCAGATGTGATAGAGGATGGAGAAGACATCTGTGGAGTCCCGGCCAAAGGACAAGGCTAAGGGAAGTTGGGCTGCCCTTCTGCCTCCATCTGGATCACACCAAGTCAAGACCAAGGGGCCCAATAAACATCTGGAGAGAAGCAGAAGTTCCATGAGCTTGGGAGATGATGACGATGATGATGATAGGTATGATGACAGAGAGGATGTTGGAGGTGATGATGATGGAGATGATGATGGAGGAGCTGATGGAGGTGATGATGATGGAGTTGATGATGATGATGATGTTGGGTGGATGGGTGGATAGATGAGAGGGCTTGTTATAGCATGTTTAGGTCAAGCCTTAAGAAGGCAATAGGAGGGTTTCCCTGGTGGTGCAGTTGTTGAGAGTCCGCCTGCCGATGCAGGGGACACGGGTTCGTGCCCCGGTCTGGGAAGATCCCACATGCCGCGGAGCGGCTGGGCCAGTGAGCCATGGCCACTGAGCCTGCACGTCCGGAGCCTGTGCTCTGCAACGGGAGAGGCCACAGCAGAGAGAGGCCCGCGTACCGCAAAAAAAAAAAAAAAAAAAAAAAGAAGGCAATAGGATACCATAAAAAGATCAAAGGACTAGTTATTCAAAGACCTAGATATTTTACAATGCAGGCTCTGCCTCTTACTAGTCAAATGAGTTTGGGCAAGTCACTGCACATCTCTGAGCTTCAGTTCTGTCAGCTGTAAAATGGGAACAAAAACCCTTCCCTGCTTACTTCACTGGGAGCATGCGTGGAGGTCATGGCCATGATCATTTTCATACACACAAGCAGCTATGTTTATTGCTGCTGCTGCAGCTGAGGGCAAATCCCACCCACAGGCAGTCACTGCCATGAAGCAGACTTAGTGCCAGCGCAAGATCTGTTACTTCCTTACCCAGGTGTCTTTAAGCCAGTTGAGTCCCACAGCCTCAGTTTCCTCATTTACCAATGAGGATCCTAGTGCCACCCCCACAGGGATCAACCCAGTGCCTATGAGGAGTAGGGGCTGCATGAATAGTCCTTGCTATGATTAAAGCCTCTGGTTCACTCTTGTTGTTTCTTTTCTGGCCACACCCTCAGCTTGGCCTGGCCTGGTATAATGACCACACCCTCCTGGTCATCACTGGTCCCTGCAAAACTGTCACAAGGGGCTGCCCTGTATGGTTGTACAGGTTGCTCACTGCTCAAGGGCACTCAGGTAAGGAAATTCAGCTTGTGTTTTCCTCTTCCAAAGCGTAAGCCTCAGAGAGGAGCTGCCTCTGCCTAGAGGAGGTGCCTTTTTCTAATTCTCATAAAAACTGCGTATGCTAGAAGGCACCTGAGTCACCTTGTAGTGGGATTCATTCAGCTTAGAAATGTGGAATCAGATGCGGCTTCAGAGAGGATCTGATCCAATATTCCTGTTGCAAAGAAGAGAAAACTGACCACTATTCAGTCATTCATTTATTGAAAGTTTACTGGGCACCTACTATGTGACAAGTAACATCTCAGCTCAGAAATAGGCAGAAGTGATCAGATGAGGGGACGGGCACAGGGTGTGGCTGCTTCAACTGTGCTCCCGTAGACCTTTGGCCCGGGGAGCACCCCCTATGTCCTTATCCCTCCCCCTCCAGGGGTGTTTGGAAGGGTCCTGGTGTAGTGCCAGTTTACTCCAACTAGCTGTTCTCTGCACTGGCTAGCACCTGACCTGTGCCCCTGATCCAGCCAGCCTCGTGCAGCTGGTGACCCACTGTCCTCTGCTGAAGGCTCAAGGCTGATTCTGATGCCCGGGCCTGCTGGGACCGGAGACCCAATTAGGGGCTGCGTGGCCCTGGATGGTACATTCAAGCAGGAAAGAGCCCTGTGCTAGGAGTCAGTTCCTGGGCTCTGGATCTAGCCTGTCATTAACATGTGTTGAACTTGGTGAAGCCACGAACCATCTCTTTGCAAAATAAGAAGGCTGAGCCGCATGACATATAAGGTTTTGCCAACTCTAATCTTCTGGTCAGTGGGTCTCAAACTTTGGCATTGGAATTACTGAAAGGGCTGGTTAAAACCCTCCCTAGAGCTTCAGACTCAGAGGGTCTGGGGTGGGGTCTGTATTTCTCACAAGTCCTAGATGCTGTGATGCCACTGGTCCAGGGACCACACTTTGACAAACCGCTGCTCTAGCAACTCTGGCTGCACATTAGAATTGCTTGGGGGAGCTTTAAACAGTGTGGATATCAGGCCCAACCCCAGAGCAATTAAATCAGCATCTCTGAGTGGGAGCCTGGGCTTTGTTATTATTTAAAAGCTCCCCCGGGTGACTACCAGGGATAGAAAACACTGCTCCAGAAAAGTGGCCAGAGATGTGACAGCACATTGATTGGGTAAATGCCTGATTTCCCTTTGGAGAAAGGTCTCTGAGATCCCAACTCAGCCCCTCATTAGCTGCCTGGCTTTGAACAGCCTCCCTGAGCCTCAGTTTCCCTTCCTGTAAGTGGTGCTGTTAGGACTAAACAGAATTGCCTCCCTGTGTCCACCCTTCCCTTCCTCCTGTCTCCAAGGAGAGCTTGTGCATTCTTCTGCTCTGAGGCTGTTCAGCTGAGCACAATTCAATAAGCGTTTATTAAAAACTCAATGTGGGGCTTCCCTGGTGGCGCAGTGGTTGAGAATCTACCTGCCAATGCAGGGGACACGGGTTCGAGCCCTAGTCTGGGAAGATCCCACATGCCGCGGAGCAACTGGGCCCATGAGCCACAACTACTGAGCCTGCGCGTCTGGAGCCTGTGCTCCACAACAGGAGAGGCTGCGACAGTGAGAGGCCCGCGCACTGCGATGAAGAGTGGCCCCTGCTTGCCGCAACCAGAGAAAGCCCTCCCACAGAAACGAAGATCCAATGCAGCCAAATAAATAAATAAATAAAACGAATTTATATTAAAAAAATTTTTAAAAAAACTCAATGTGCAAGGTGCTGTCCTTAATGATGTGGGAATTCAAAGATGAATCAGGCTCCGTCCCCTCTCTGAGGAGCTCACATGTAAGTGGGGATGATGAGGCATGTGTCCAAAACGCGAGACGGGATGTATCACAGGCCATAGACGAAGTAACAATGGCGAAGGCCACTGTATGCAAGGCCCCCCAGCGGGAGACCCTTTATGGGTTTTATAATCCTCCCAACAACCCATGAGGTAGCTACTAGTATAACACCCACTTTACAGATGAAGAAACTGAGGCTTAAGGGGCTGGTCAGTGACCCACAGTGCAAGAGCCAGCTTTTTTGCCACGGGAGCCCAGACGAGGATGAGATCCACACGATTAGAAAGGCGAGGAGGCTTTGTGGGGAGAGGTGTGGACGTGCTTTGAAGGATGTGTAGAAGTTCAAAGGGTAGTTAGAGGGAAAGATTCCCCAGATAGAGGGATCAGCACATACAAAGGACCAGAGGAGGGAAATCCCAGCTTCTCTAGGGACCCAGAAGTGGTTTGATTGGCTGAAATGCAGGCTAATGGTGAGGCATGGTGGGAATCAGATCCTGGTTGGAGGCCCTGTGTGCTGGGCTAAGGAGTTTAGGTTTTATATCTTAAGCAATGGGGAGCCATTGAAAACTCTTGAGCAAGGGATGGCATTTTTAGAAAAAGATGAAAGTGGTCATGGGTTATGGGGGGGGGGGGCTGGTAACAGAGAGCCCAGTAAGGAAGAAGATGGCTATAACAAATGGTCCATGTGCAATGGTAAAACAAATGGGGGGGCAGGGCAGGGAAGACTAGGAAAGTGAGCACACGCGGGAGGTGTACTATTGCCATGTGAGGCTTCTTCGCGCATCGTTTCCTTATGTGCACCTGCTTACTGACTGAGCCACTCTGCACTGGGGGGCAGGGGCAGGTGGGTCTCCATATACAGCTCCCCTCAAGATGGGGACACGGTCAGTGGAGCATGACCCACTCAGGATAGAGAACTCAGCTGAAGCAGCAGGGAATGGGTTCCTGAGCCAGCTCAGAGCTGGCCGCCTGCCATGCTTCCGGGGTGGGTGTGGAGGAACCGGCCCAGGGGCCCAAGTGCTACTGACCCCAGCTTTCCAGGTGAAGCATACCACCCTGCCTGCCTCCTGCTGCCAAGTTCACAGCCAGCTCAAGGCTCACAGCCTCTGTGCCTCAAGCTGAGCACAAACGCTCCTGGGCTGAAGCCAGTTCCTAGAAGCAAAGTCTGGACGAGGAAAGATCACTGGGCTGGGATCCTGCCGCTTGCCGGCTGGCTGACCTTGGGCACTTCCCTTAAGCCTGTCTGAGGCCTAGATATTCCACGTCCTCCGGTTAGGGGACTAATCACAGTCAAGAAGTATAAGCACTGAGTCCTCTACCTAGTCCTTCCACCTCCATCTGCCCCACCTTCTCTGATTAACTTCTTAAGACCACGCAGGGACAAGCAGACCAAGCCATTTTCTATAATCGAAGTCCAAGACCATCTTAGCGCTTCTGTCACTCTGTGGACCTAGCATAGCACACCCATTTTATAGATGACATAACCAAGGCCCAGGGAATTTCCATGACTGGCCCAAGGCCAGAGATTTGAGCGGACACAGAGGCAGACTGAACACCAATCCCTCACCCAACGGAGCTGGAGCCTCAGCTTGGTGCCCCCCCAGATCCCACTGACTATCATGAGGTGGGAGAATAGGTCTGGGGGCAGATTGGCAGACATCCCCCATGTTCAGGGTTCTGGAAGTGAGGGACAGTTCCCTGGCTTATCCAAATGATGGTTGAACAGAGAATTGCATCCCTTCAGTGTCCCTGTACCACATCACACAGTGAGAACATTCTCTTTTCAGCCTCCTGGTAACACTGAAGGAGAAAGTCTCTGTTGGGAGCTAAAAGGTCTGTAACACCTCTAAAGCTGGCCGACCCCCCTTTTTCACTGAGGGCACATCTCAAGCCTTGGCAGGCCAATTTCCTGCTAGAATTTAATAACCTTGGTTTGTTTCCCTTGTGCTTATTTTTGCTCTTACCTTCTATTTATGGCAAGTGATACTGGTTTCCCATTTAAAGCAGTGATATAACAATTCTTCAAAAAACGTGTTTGGGGCAGAGGGGAGGAGTGGGTCTTGGAAAATACTAAGTAATAATGACTGATGTCTGTCCTGGTTCAAGGTGGGGAGAAGGGAAGGGAGAGAGGTGCTGCCCAAGGGCGCCCAGGACGCCCCCAGCAGGGCTCTCTCTACGATGCTCCCTCAGACCTGCATGCTGCACAGACCTCCACTCAGGAGCGCTTAGGCCAAGGTGACTCCGCGGCCCCTCCTGACCGCACGTGCGCGGCCCATGTGTCATCCCGGGGGGTCCTGCAGGCCCGGAGACCTCGGGAGGGAGGCAGAGGCTCAGGCGGGCAGAATGGGTGCCCGGGAGGGCCCCTGGGGATTTCGGCGAAGGAGGAGGGCGCGGGAGCCTTGCGAGCGGGCTGCAGCCAGACCAGGCGAGAGGGGCCAGGTTCCCTCGCGGGTCACCTGCGGCCGGCGCGGTGCGCGTGTGAGTGCGTGCACAGACGTCAGCCTCCGAGGCCCGCGCCGCCTTCCGCTCCCCGCGCGCTCCCCGCGCCCCCGGCCGCCCCCACCAGAGCCCTGGCCCCACGAGCCCGGGCACGCGGAGCGGCAGACTGAGGTGCCAAGGCGGCCGCGGGCGGGGCTATGGGGCGGGGCCAGGCAGCGGGGCCCGTCGTCATTGGCCGAGCGCAGTACCGGGGGCGGGGCGCTGGGCGAAGGCGGGTGAGCGGGCTAGGGGAGGCAGAGGCGGGCGCCGGGTGGCGGGACAGGCTGCTTGCAGGCTGCGGAGGGGGCGAGTGCGAGCCGCGCGACGGGTCCACGGAGAACCGCTCGCAGGGGCGGCGAAGGGCGCCCAGGCCTGAGCTGGGCTTCTGCCGCTGGGACCGCCGTCAGGAGCCTGGTCTCCGATCACTTTTCGGAGGGACCACTGACCTTGCCCTGCGGGAGGAAGAGGGGCGTTCGCCTCCAGGAGAGGGAAGGAGGGAAGAGCCAGGGCCCCGCAGAAAGTTCACCTCCTCTGGGGGCCAGAGGGGGTGAAGTGGTAGGAGGAGCCTGTGTAAGGCTAACTTGGAGCTGCGAAACCTTAGGGCGGCGTTTAAGGCCCCCTCCCACACGCGCGCGGAGCCGAGCGCCCAGCTCCTCCTTCAGCTGCTGGCGTCGCCTTGCAGGGAGAAAGGAGCCGTCCCTCGGCGCCGGGGGAGCTGCACAGCTGCGGGCAGAGGAGGAGGCCGCGGCCGAGCCGGGCAGGCACCCCCCTACCCGAGCGATCCCCTTTGGGGCGGGCGGAGCAGGTGGCATAGGCGGTCGGATAGGTTCTCCCACCCGGGACACGCACATACGCACGCACCTACAGTCACCTCCAAAGGACCCTCCAGGAGTCTCTAAGGACCCGGAGTTGCTCTTTTTGCCCTCTCCCCCAAACCCGGAGCCCCAGGCAGGGACCCCGGGGTCGGACGTCCCCACGCCTCCGGGCACCTGGCTCAGCAGGAGTCCCCCGGGGCCGGGCAGGGCAGGGCCGGCGGCAGCGAGCCGGAGCCCGCCCAGCGCCCGGGCCCCGCCGAACCCTCGGAACCCACTCATGGGGCACCGGCTCCCCGTGTCCCCTCGCCCGGCCGCGCCCAGCCCGGCGCCCCGAGCCGCGCAGAGGAGGAGCCCGGCGGAGTGACCCGGGAGCCGCCAAAGACTCTGGAAGGCTCGGCGGCCGGAGAGCAAGGCGGTTCCCCGCACCTCCAGGCGCTTGCAGGCATCCCTCCGAGCCGCGCCAGAGGCCCGGCCCGCCATTCCCAGGTAGGAGGGAGACACCCCAACAGAACTGGGGAAGCGGGGAAGCCGGGAAGAAAGGTTTGAAGCTTGTCAGCGGAAGGCTAGGTGAAGCTTTACAGGACTAGGGAAAGTTAAACTGATGGAGCGCCTATTATGATCATACGGCAACTTCACTTATCTAGAGAAAATGAAATTAGTTGAGCACCTACTATGTGCCAGGCTGGGTGCTTATTCCAGGAAAGAAAGACTTCCTGCGTTTCTCCTATGTGCCAGATTCGGTGCTAGAAGCCTTCCATTTAAGAGATCTGGAGTAACAGCCGGTCTGAATCTAAGGAAACAGAGGCTCAGAGAGGAAGAGGCACTTCCCTACCCCAAACACAGCCCCTCCCCTTCCTAAGCCAGCTGCAGCCTGCAAACCTGGCTGAGGGTGGGGCTGGGATGGGGCCAGTTGGTGGCGGCCTTGGTGAGGACCTCCTCTGAGGAGGGAAGATTAAGGAACGCCTTCCCTGTTCAGAGTTCCATGAGCTTTGGGGGGAGTTGGTGCAAGGAGTGAGTTTCCTGGGCGATCCGCTTGCCAAGAAGGGTTTCCTGTGATCAGCTGGCCAGAAGGCTCCCAGGTACCTCTGCGGGGTGCTCTCTCCTCCCCTTACCCCTGACCCTGGGAGGATGATGAAGGGTGTTGTCTAGGACCTCATGGGAGGTGGGAGGCTGGGCTGGGAAGGGGCAGCCAGCGCAGAAGCCCGTATTCAGGCTTCCCCTGGCATCAGAGAGACAAGACGGGGTCCCCCAAGGCATCTGCCTGCAGTCGCTCCCCACCTGACTGCTCCAGGCAGCCCCTTGACTGCCAAGAGGAAGTACCACAAAGAAAGGCGCCTGCTTGCTGGGTGCTAGGAGCTGTGTGGGCCTCTTGGCTTCTCACTGAGCTCTGAGGGCCACTGTGGGTTTGTTTCTACCATTTGAGAGATGACCAGCCCCGCTAGGCCCAGTCATTTGCCCAGGGTGGCTGGGCTGGTGAGAGGCAGAGCTGGTCTGCCTGCTTTCTACCACCCTGAGCTGTGTCAAGGACGGTGAGATTGGCTTTGCAAAGCCCCCAGGACTCCCCTCAGTGTGGGCATGGAGGCCAGTGAATGCATGTGTGTCCAGAGAGGCTGGGATGTGTGCTAATGGAGGAGGCTTGGGGTGTGTGGCAGGGAGGCAGGGAGGGCTCAGGGTACCACAAGGAGGAGGGTGCGGCCAGACTCTTATACTGCTGTTCCTGCCCCTGTGACCCCTCCATCTTCCAGACAGGCCCTGGGAGAAGGGCTTGAGGAAGAAGAATGGGGTGAACGCACAGATGCATTTGCTGGGAGCTGGCTGGACAAGGTTTGGGGGAGTCCTGGGCAGGGTGCCTGACCCCAGCTATCTGCAGCAAGAGAGAGAGGGAATTAGAATAGGCTTCTGGGGTCATTCCCCCCGCCTGACCCCAGCTGAGGCTTCAGTGAGTCAGACTTTGTTTTGAAAAAGATTGATTTTGTCCGGGGGGTGGGTTTTTATAGAGGTAAGAGCCCCAGTTTTGGAGCCAACAGCCTGATTCTAATCCTGGCCTGACCAGTCATCTGTGTGAACTGGGGCAAGTGACTCAGCCTCTGCGACCTCC
The DNA here is from genome assembly GCF_003676395.1 of Aethalodelphis obliquidens. Taxonomy (NCBI): domain Eukaryota; kingdom Metazoa; phylum Chordata; class Mammalia; order Artiodactyla; family Delphinidae; genus Aethalodelphis; species Aethalodelphis obliquidens. The sequence continues at coordinate 52,854,653 of NW_020837952.1, forward strand.
AGTGTCCTCATTGGTCCAGTGGGTTGATGGTGGTCCCCTCTCCATTGGAGTGTTGTGTAGTCATTGAAATAAGGCACGCAAAGCACCCAGCATGATGGAGGCCTGCCCAGCTGTGCTGACCATTTTCCCAGCGTGGCCCCGCCATCTCTGCCTCTCTGGGATGAGTCACAGAACTTGCATTTGGGTGCCTGTGCTGCTAGTCACCCCCACGAGCCACTCTCTGGGCCTCCGGGGGGGGGGGGGGGATCTACATTCTCAAAGCGCCCTTTGAACTCCTCACCATAGGGTCAGCCTGGCTGAGGATGGAGAGAAGGGAGCAGGCAGCGGTGGAGGAGAGAAGCTGTGCCTACAGCGCTGCCCATAGTACCTCCTCTGGGGGAGGAGAAGGGAAGGAAGATGCGGGGGTGGGAGGTGCTGTCACCTGACGGCCAGGTGTCTGGGTGTTTCACACAGCCCCACGTGGCTGGGGCCATGTGAAGACTCGCAGTCTTCTCTCAGAGAGGAAAGCCACAGATTATTTTTTTTTTTTCCTCCTTCTTTGCCCTCTCCTGACCCCACGCCTCCTCTCTTTGACTTCCTCAGGCCCATTCAGTCGCCGACGTTAGCACGTCTATACCAGGAGCTCTGGGCTAGAGGCTGGGGCAGGGGATACACTGTCCCTGGGGGCTACTGGCCTCCTTCCCTCTCTGTGTAGACAGAGGTGACCACCAGCAGATCCAAGCTCCCCGCAGAGGGACTTGCGGAGGGGGCTGTCCTGGTGTGGGACCTCTTTCCCCAGCAGCCCGCGTCCGTTGAAGGTGCACGCAGCCTGGCTCTCCCAGCCCAGGAGGAGACTGAAAAAATTCAGTGCTGTCGGCTTGCAGCCCTCTCTCCCCTGCTGCCCACCCAGGGATGTGCTCAGGGCACTGAGACCCTCCTCAGTGCAGCCCCCCGGGCCAGCTATACAGGGTGCGGGTGGAGGGCAAAGGCCCCAGAAGGAGGCTTTGAATGAGCTCCAAAGGTAGAGCCATTTGCTTCATTCATTCACAGGTCATTTACTGAGCACCTGCTGTGTACATGGCACTGAAATCCTGTGGGATGAACTTGAAGTCGGCTTCAGGCATGAATTGCACGGGAGATGTAGAGGTCGCAGGCTTGGGGTCACCATCCTGGCTTCCTTATTAACTAAATGGGCCAGTCGTGTAGACGTTTAAGCATCAGGTCCTTATCTGTGAAACAGGGAAGAGAATCCGTACTTCACAGTGAGGTGGTGAGGATACTCCATGGCAGGGGGTAGACCGCCTGGGGTCGAATCCCTCCTTGGCTGGTTACCGGCTGGGTAACCATGAGCAAGGTACTAAACTTCTCTGTGTTTCAGTTTCCTCATCTGTAAATTGGGGTAACCATCTACCTTCTGGGGTTCCTGAGGGTTGAAGCAGGTTAGTACACGTTCAGCACTTGGACCGCTCTGCATATATTAACTGCAAAATAAACGTCAGCTGTTATTATCGTTCTATACTTAGCACAGTGCCTGGCACACTGCAGGGCTTGGTTACTGGTGATTGTTGTCATGGCTCCAGGCCTGGGTCAGCGGTGGGCTGAGCCGGCTTATCGTGTGCGGCCCTGTGCAGTTCATTCATTGAGATCATCTTGGTAGCTTGGCATCGGCCATGGTGGGAGGATTCATGGAAATTGACAAATGCTACCCACCAGAGCTTTTATAAAGGTCTTTTTGAGAGCCGCTTTACTGCACGGCGGTTCTCAGTCAGGCAAGGAGAACTCCCTGAACAGGTCGTGTGCCAGAAAACACACACAAGAGGTGTCTCCACCTGAAGTCTCTTAGCGTCATGGCAGATGTAGACATTTACGATGTTGGAGAGGGCCAGGGGGTAAAGGAAAGAGGCTCTCCAGGCTACTGACCTGGGGCATCACGGCGTGGGGACCAGTCATAGTTAGCACCACAGCCCTTTGTGCAGATTGCGAAAAGGTGCCTTCTCTGAGCAGATGAACTCCAAATAAGACGGCCTCCCACTTTCGCACCCAGCCGGGGGCCTTGTGCAGCGCCCCACCTGCACCACGCTGTGAGGCAGCCTGCTGAGGGCAGAGGAGATCTGTATTGCAGCAGGCCTGCACCCATTTGTAGCTCATCTTCTCTAGGTGGGTGGGTGGCTTCCTGCTGGGTTTGGCAGGAGGCAGAGGAGCCTTCAGAGAGGAGGTGGCATTTGAGCCAGACTCTGCTGAAGGGAAGAGGGTGCTCTTGGGGAGGGACTGAGGGCTGGAGGCAGGTACCAGCAGAGCTCAAGCTCACCAGGGGTTCCGGGGGGATGCTGGCAGCTGCTGAGATAGGAAGCGAGGGTGGCTGGACTGTGAATGGCCTTTGGGTGGGCCTGATGGAGCCCCTGGACGTTACTTATCTTTAATTGGGGTTTGGAGCTTGGATCCATTTCGGCCTCTCCCACAAGCCCAAGAGGCTCCTGCAGAAAGTTCTGATGAGAAAAGTGACTCCCGGGGAAGTTAAGCTCCTTACCCAAGAGCAGTAGCAAGTTAGTGGTACAGCGAGGAGTCAAGCCCCAGCAGTCCCGGGCTGCATAAACAAACAAACAAACAGACAAATAAATAAATAAGGGGTGAGTGAACGCAAGGGTGAGTGAACGCAAGGGTGAGTGAACGCAAGGGTGAGTGAACGCAAGGGTGAGTGAATGAGTGAATGGGTGGATGAATGAAGGAGGAAAGAAAGAAACGAGACGGATGAGCAGGCAGAACTCCAAGGCCTTTAGAAAGACCCCAGTCCAGTGTTCCCATTGTACAGACAGAAAACTGAGACCAGACAGGTGGTCGGCAGGAAAGGCCAAGGCTTCCAGGAAGGGCTGCGAGGCCGGGCCTCGGGCCTCCTGATGCCGACTCCCGGCTCTCTGCCACAGCCCCGAGCCATGATGAAGACCTTGTCCAGCGGGAACTGCACACTCAGTGTGCCCGCCAAGAACTCGTACCGCATGGTGGTGCTGGGCGCCTCGCGGGTGGGCAAGAGCTCCATCGTCTCTCGTTTCCTCAACGGCCGCTTCGAGGACCAGTACACGCCCACCATTGAGGACTTCCACCGGAAGGTCTACAACATTCGCGGCGACATGTACCAGCTGGACATCCTGGACACGTCTGGCAACCACCCCTTCCCTGCCATGCGCAGGCTCTCCATCCTCACAGGTGGGTGCCAGGGGTGGGCACAGATGCTTGGGTATGTGAGCGTGTGTGCTTGGTACTTTACAGTTTGCAAGGCACTTGCCTATCTGAGATGAAGCTCATGACGAGCCCCCTTAGCACTGTGGGGGTCACAGAGGTGTTGCTGCTTCCCGAGCAAAGGATGGAGCCAGATCCCCAGTTCCATTCTGTCTGACTCTGGATCGATTGCTCATGACTGCTGGCGCTGCCTCCCAGATCAGGAACGGATAGACTCTGCACTGGGGCTTTACCTCCCCGGGGAACAGAGGGGCTGCTGCCTTCCTTCTGTGGAGGTGAGCCAGCAGAGCTCCAGCGCCCGGGGTCAGTCTGTCGGGCTCTGATCTATGAACACGGCAGGGCTTTCCCACCTCTCAGATAGGCAGGGGCCGGGCCCAGGCAGTGATCAGCCAGAGGGGCTGGTGGGGACCTGCGGATGCTGGGAACTCGGTAATAATCACAGTCACGGCCATGGCAATAGCTAATACTTAACAAGAGCTGTGTGCCTGGGCCTGTTTCTAGAGCTTGGCATGTATTTATTTAATCCTCACAACTAACCTAGGAGACAGGTATTTGCCTCCATTTTACAAGTGGAGAAACTGAGGCCCAGAGAGGTTGAGTTACTCCAGGTGATAGCACAGCTGGTAAATGACAGTCTGGCTCTCATGCTTTACCACTGGGCTATCCTGTAGCCTCTTGGCCCGGCTGGGGGTGGTGGGGAGGGAGGAGATTGTGGGGGACTAAGGGGCCAGGTAGAGATGTGAGACTGGGCCATGATTTTCATCACTCAAGCAGTTTCGTGTGGTAGCTAAGAGGACAGGTCCAGAAACTGGTCTGCCTGGGTCCGAATCCTGGTTCCACTGCTTCCTGGTTTTGTCCCTCTGAGCGAGTGATTTTATCTCTTTGTGCCTCAGTTTTCTCATCTGTTAGTTGGCATCACATGAGCACCCATTCCAAAGGTCTTTGTGAGAATTTAAATGAGTTAATATAGGAAAAGTGCTTGGTGATTGGAAGGTAAGTGCTCAAGAATTATGGGTCTTAAACCTACATTTGCAGTATGCCTGCCATGGGCTGTGCAGGCCCATTTCCTAAACCCTGCACCTGCCACTGCTGGGCGGCGATGAAGGGAAGGAATGAGCAAGTAACCCCCCAGCCATCACTAAAACAGCCCCGCAAGTCAAGATACTTCTACACCAAGAAACCCTAGCCATGCCCACCCCTCTCCCCATGGCCCGGCCAAGACTCCTCCCTGAGTGCCCTGGATAGACAGCTTCCTCTTCCGGCTGTCCTCACTGACCAGCTGACCCAGATCACACTCAGACTGTCCCACCCCACATTTTGGAGAGGGAGTGTGTGGGCAGAAGGAGCCTGGGCTGACCTGGGTTCCAGTCCTGGCTCTACCACTTGACGGCTTAGATGTGTGACCACAAGTCTGGATCTCAGTCTTCCCAGCTGCACAATGGACATAACCTGCTTCCTCCCAGGGTGGCTGCGAGAACTGCAGGAAATTGCGTTGGGGGCATTTCCAGGACTCGATGGAGAGTGCAAGGATGTCTGCTCTCCTGGCCATGGGGAGGGGACTGGGTGCCCACCCACAGAAATAAGGCTAACGGAGGGAGAGAGTAGATGTGGAGAGGGACCACATGCGTATTTCCAAAGTTAATTTTTAATTACACAAATACACCCTCCTCTAAACATACAGATAAGGCTAAAAAGCCCCCTTGCCCATGCCCCCAACCGCAGGCTCCTGCCCCCTCCCCCGAGGTAGCCACCCCATCAATCTTCCAGGCCCCCCACGAACACTTTGACATTCACATTTGTGTCCCCATAACGGAGAGTATTTTTGTCTCATTTTTACGTGCACATATCATTCCAAGCACATCTGCCTGCTGCCTGCTTTTTTCACTCACCAGCCCGTGCCTCATTTTCCAACCTGGTGCTGGTACACAGCAAATTCTGAAAGCCATTAATTCTTTTTTTTTTTTTTTATAAGGAAGGATTCTTTTTTTAAAAATTTATTTATTTTTGACTGTGTTGGGTCTTCGTTTCTGTGCGAGGGCTTTCTCCAGTTGCGGCGAGCAGGGGCCACTCCTCATCGCGGTGCGCGGGCCTCTCACTATCGCGGCCTCTCTTGTTGCAGAGCACAGGCTCCAGATGCGCAGGCTCAGTAGTTGTGGCTCACGGGCCCAGTTGCTCCGCGGCATGTGTGATCTTCCCAGACCAGGGCTCGAACCCGTGTCCCCTCTATTGGCAGGCAGACTCTCAACCACTGTGCCACCAGGGAAGCCCCTGAAAGCCATTAATTCTGCCGCCAGCTCTCCTTCCAGCTGCCAGCCAGGCGTCTCTGAAGCTTGGCATCACAGCCTTTCACCTGGATATGTCAAGGCTGCAGAGCCCTCAGGGGCCCGGGATTCACCTTAACGGGATGAGTTTGGCAGCCTAAGCAGAAACGGTTGCCAGGCCAGCGCTGCCTTGCAAGTGCCTTTCTAAACTGCCCACACCGTCCTCCATCCCATCCCACCCCGTCCACACAACCAGCTTTATGAACACCCACTGTGCGCCGTGACGACATCTCCCTCTGCTCCAGAGAGCATCATTGGCTGGAACGTGGTCCTGAACGTGGCGTGTGCTATTCTGAGGGGGACAAATGGCGTGCCCCGGGGGTCCAGAGGAAGGAGGCAGCAGTGATCCCAGAAGCTGGTATCACTTGATTCTCCTCTCGAGAACTTGGGCCAGTCCCGGGCACCTTTGAGCCTCGGTTTCTTATAAAACAGGGCTCTTAACATCTCCCCACAGGTTCTCAAGAGTTTAAGTCAAAGTGCAAAAGGTACTTTGAGTGTGAGACTGTGATCACTGTAGTGAGATGTGGAAATTGGGGTGGAGGTACCAGCCCTCTCTCAGCCTCCCCGCCTCCCCTGCCACCTCCCCATCATCCCTGTTTCAAAGACCTGCGCTGAGGGATGCAGCGAGTTGTAGCAGGGGTAGCGTGGGCCTGGGAGGCTAGTGTTCACTTGTTCATCCATGATTTATTCAAGAATCAGAGGACACCTGTGTGCGCCAGGACCAGCCAGGTGAGGACAGAATCGGGTCCACATCTCGGCCTGGCCACACCTGAGCTGTGTGATCTTGGGCTGGTTGTTCACCCTTTCTGAGCCCCAGTTGGCTCACCTATCACATGAAAGTAATGAAATCTCCCTCACAGATGTTCCGTGAAGAGTCAAGGGGGAGCCCATGCGACTCTCACAGGTGCTTGTTCTCGGGTCTTTTGAGACCCGAGATCACTGAGCACGTGTCACTCTCCATTCATTATCTCATCAAACCTTCAAAAGCATCCTGCATTGGACAGATGGGGAAACTGAGGTTTAGAGAGGTGGTATGACCCGCTGAAGGCCGTGTGGCCAGTGAGTGGAGGGGTAAGAGGTGAACCTAGGCCTGCCTGATGCCAACACTCCGCGTTCCAACTATGCATCGGGGGCTATTCCAGGCCCTGGGGATGTGCGCTGAACAGCAAGACCCCTGCTCTTGTGGAAACTGTATTTCGTTTTTTTTTTGTGGTACGCGGGCCTCTCAGTACTGTGGCCTCTCCCGTTGCGGAGCACAGGCTCCGGATGTGCAGGCTCAGCGGCCATGGCTCACGGGCCCAGCCGCTCCGCGGCATGTGGGATCTTCCTGGACTGGGGCACGACCCCGTGTCCCCTGCATCAGCAGGCGGACTCTCAACCACTGCGCCACCAGCGAAGCCTCTGTATTTCTTATTATTCTAACACAGTCCACACAAACTCACAAATCACTCACCCTGTCTCCAGCCCTGCCGGGAAATGTAGGGCTGATTCATTGTGTTTGAACCAGGCTGTGCCACGTATTAGCTCTGTGACAAGGGATTTAACCTTCTGGGCCTCAGTCTTCTGCTCTGGAAAATGGGGGGAATAATAGCAGTCCCCGGCTAGAGTCACTGTGAAGGTCAAGTCAGGGAGCGGGGAGGGGCGAGGGGGTGTGGTGCGGTCAGGAGGCGCCTGTGAACTCACCGCCTGGGGTTCCTCTCCCCACAGGCGACGTTTTCATCCTGGTGTTCAGTCTGGATAATCGGGAATCCTTTGACGAGGTCAAGCGCCTCCAGAAGCAGATCCTGGAGGTCAAGTCCTGCCTGAAGAACAAGACCAAGGAAGTGGCAGAGCTGCCCATGGTCATCTGCGGCAACAAGAACGACCACGGCGAGCTGTGCCGCCAGGTGCCCACCACCGAGGCCGAGCTGCTGGTGTCGGGCGACGGGAACTGTGCCTACTTCGAGGTGTCGGCCAAGAAGAACACCAACGTGGACGAGATGTTCTACGTGCTCTTCAGCATGGCCAAGCTGCCGCACGAGATGAGCCCCGCCCTGCACCGCAAGATCTCCGTGCAGTACGGGGACGCCTTCCACCCCAGGCCCTTCTGCATGCGCCGAGTCAAGGACATGGACGCCTACGGCATGGTCTCGCCCTTTGCCCGCCGCCCCAGCGTCAACAGTGACCTCAAATACATCAAGGCCAAGGTCCTCCGGGAGGGCCAGGCCCGCGAGCGGGACAAATGCACTATCCAGTGAGCAGGAGGGACGCTGGGGTGGGGCTTGGGCGGTGCCTTACGGTGGTGGGGGGCGTGGCCCCGGGTGCCCGCTGCCCGCATCTCCCCCCATGAGACCCCAACAGCAGTCACGTTCTAAGACCTTTGGCGCCAGACTGGAGGACCCCAGCCTCCAGCCTCTGTGCAGTCTCCTGCCTTCAACCACTTCCCTCTGATTCCTCCTTTCCACCACTCGCTCTTGGTTTCAGCTTCTCCGTGGGTTGGGAGGGGAATCCCTGCAGGACAAGAGGCAAGGTTGGGTGACATCTGAACTTATGCCAGGACCCAAGTCAGAGCTTGCTTGAGGGGCCAGAGGGGCCAGGACCCCTGCATCCGATGGAGACTCCTGGAACATCCCAGATGAAAATGATACCCAGAGCCAGCTGGGAGATGGCTCCGCTGTCCTGGTGGAAGACCCAGCTTGGTTTAGGAGGCAGCTGGGAATCTCCTCCCACCCCATCCTGAAACGCTTACCCTCTGGCTCAGCTGGTTCTATCCCCTGCCCCCCAACTTGGCCCTCAGCTGCCCCTGACATTGAGCCAGGGGTGTCTGTGTGTTCGAAGGAGGCGTGGCTACATCGCCTGGCCCATGTCCATCTCTTGGACCGCCTTCCTCAGCCTCTTCTCCCAGGTTCCTCTCGTCTGCTAGTTGTGCTTTGTTGTTGCGGCTGTTACGTCGTGTTCCCAGTAGGAATGGAAATCGCTGTACTGTAAAAGCCTAGTGACCCCTCGTTAGCAAGGCCCCCCACCAGTTCAGATCCACTGCCTCCACTGGGGATGCCTTCGTCCCCCATTCCAGATGGGGTTTCTGTGGCCTGTCTGCAGCTGGACGCTGTGCAGCTGAGCACCACCGTTCACACTCACACAGGCGGGGCAGGCCTGCGGGGGAAGCTTCTCCTCTTGCCTCCATTTCCCAGAGGGGATGGCTGAGACTCACAGGGCAAAGTGACATGCCCCAGCTCCGCCTCCCGGCTAGTTCCGGACACAGCTCCCCCTGGAACCAGGCTGTCCTCTACTGTGCTGGTTCCTCAAGCATTTATTGAGCGCCTGCTGGGTGCTGGGTCCACCCCGTGCTAGGAAACAAAGAGGGTGAGCAATGCACTTTACGGCCCCGAGGCCAAGCCTCCCCGGCTCTGGCCACTTTCCCATCCCCCACCTGGCCGCTGCCCACCCCTGCTGCCCTACTGTCTCTGTACACGCAGCTGTTGGCAGGCGTGGAAGAGCAGCTGGGAGCCAGAGCTGAGCCCGGGAGAGGCAGGTAGGAAGAGCTCCCAGTGGGCCTTTTCCTGGTGCCTGTGATGGGGTTGTGCTGGGTACCAGGCGTGGTGGGATTTGAACCCGTGGACCAAAGGCTCTTAAAAAATACATTTTATACTTTAAACCTCCTTGAAACTATTGAAGTTCAGGGCCCCAAGGAACCTTAGTGATCATCTAGTGAATCTGAGGCCCAGAGAGGGTAAGTAACTTGCTCCAGGTCACACAGCAAGCCTACGAGTGGCAGAAGCAGGGTTAGCTCTGGCATTCAGCACGCACCATGGTGTGCCCCTCTCTTGAGGCTGCCTCAGCCCCTGGGGCCTTCAGGGATTTGAGGTGTTGTCTCCCTGACCCTGTCCCTAAATCTGCCTTTGAGGGCTCCTGTAGATTCTGTGTACATTGTGCCCACGTATATACATGTACATACACATGAACACACAGACATAAACGTGCCCTGGCCTCAGCTCTGCACACCCCCACCCCACCCTGGCCCCTGCTGCTCAAGGCAGCCGCTCTGACCCTGCTTCTGTGCCCACACCTGGCCCCAGCTTGAACCCTCTAAGCAGACCGGGTACCTTGGCCAGGACAGGTGTGTGGCCTGGTCTCAGTCACACCTCTGCTTCCCCCATCACTGTGTACACTCTCAATTAAAGTGGGTTTGTTTCTAAGCCGTGTCCTTGACCGTGTGTATTTTCTGTATTTCCAAGAAGAGGTGTGGCTCTTCCTCCAACCAAAGGACCTGACCTTTCCCTCCCCAAATTGCACCTGCCTGGTACCCTTTCCCTGTGTGTCAGCACTGAGTCAGCCTTCAAGGTTAAGTACGTGGAGGGCGGGATGGGGGGAATAAAACCCCACAATAAGGGGGAATCAAACCCCTGGCCCTCCTGGGCCCTCTGAGGGGTGTATGCTGAGTTGTTCATGTCCCTCTGGAGGAGTGGCCAGGTCAGACAGGAGAGGCCGCCCCGTGGACCATTAGCCCTTTGGGGTCACCATATGACCAAGTTCTGGGTGGCTTCCAGAACCACCCAGAGAACATTTGGCAATATCTAGAAACAGTTTTGATGGTCAAAACTGGGGAGGGGGGTGGCATGCTATTAGCACCTGGTGGGTAGAGACCAGGGACGGTGCTGAACACCACACCATAAAGTGTTACCCCGCCCTGAATGTCAGCAATGGGCAGCCTCCCGCTTGGACTGTCAACCCTTGAGATCAGGACACGGCCAATGTCTATGTATGGTTGATACAACTTACAACTTTCTGGATGGTAAACACTGGACAAGCACAGTGTGCCCTTGTGTGAAATGAGACAGGACATGGGAGGGGAATGGCAGGTGGAGGTGCGGGGAGAAGGTCCTGTCCCCATGCAACCCCGAACATGGCGCCTTGGACCGAGGTTCTCCCTCGGCGGAGGGAAGGGAAGGGAATCAGCCACACACCTGCTGCGTGACCGACACCCCTACTCTCACTCCATCTTCACCTCTTCCAGCCCCGTAAGAAACATGCTCCTCGTATTCACCCCTTCTTGTGGTGGGGAATTAAGCTCAGAGAACTCAATTTCTTCTCCAAGAAGGCACAGCTGGTGAAGGGGCAGATCGGGGACTTGAAACCAGAGGCCGTCTGGGCTCCGTGTGAGTGAGGAAAGGATTTTGCGTCTGGGAGATGGAGACAGGTCTGTGCTTTTGAGCAGTCAGCAAATACCACTGAGCAGGGAGGTTCAGAGAGAAGGCGGACAAGGTCTCTGCCTGCCAAGGGCTCACGGTCCAGAGGGGGAGACCCCTGTGCAGACATTCACAAAGCAGGGTGAGCCCGGCTATGGTGGAGGAAAACCAGGTGAGCCTGGGAGAGCTCCCGACCTCTGCCTAGCTGGGAGCCCAGCTTCCCACCCATCCTTTGCCCATGCCAGACAGAGAAGGTCAAAGTGGGAGACGAGTCACCCTGGTGCTCTCCCAGTCCTGGTTTCTGTAAATGTGAGATGTGGAGGTGAACATTCCCTTCTGCATTGCAGGTCAGAACTGCACCCTAAGAAGGGCTACACGGAGGGGTAGCTGGGCACACCTTCCATGCAAGCCTTCCACGGTGCATCGGAGCCGGGGCACCTCTGCCATGCCCTCCCTCCGTGTGGGACTGTGAACAAGTCCTGTCTTCTCCCAGGCTTCAGTTTCTTCATCTCTAAGTGGGAGGTGGGGAGGACAGCTGGACCAGACAGCACACGAACAGCCCCTTACAGCCTTATGTTCTCTGCGAAAAGGAATTAATATTCCTACTACATAACCCACAACATTCTGATCGTTACTAAACAGAACACGTTTGCCCCAGCCCCGGCCCCAGCCCCACTCCTTTCATCCCCCAGATTCATCCTGGAATGGGGTTAACAAGCAGAAATCTGGGGCAGAGGAGGAAGACGCCCCTGACAAGTAGCCCTGGTATGGAGGGTGGAATAAGGTTGCAGGAAAATTCCCCTCATACGGAGACCATTCAGAGATAAGCCCAGGACAGCCAGCTTAATTCCCAGCCTAGGAAGGGAGCGTTGGGAATCTGATTTCAGAGAATTCTGAGCTATGAACTCTAAGTACTTGTTCTGTTCCGCCTCCCTGAACCTGTCACTTATTCCAAAGAAAAACTTCAGCCTGCATCCAGGCTTGGTGGGGGCTGATGGGAGGCCAGCTGGGGCTCTGCTGGGCTCGGCCTGTTCCTGCAGCCTCTTGTTGCATCCTGGAGGCAAAGCTATGAGGAAGGATTATGAATCCCCATATGAGGGAACTGAGGCTCAGAGAGGTAAAGGCACATGCCCCAGATTGTACAGCTGGTAAGTGGCAGAGCTGAGCTAGAATTCACCACTGATTGCAAAGCACGTTTTCTCCCCAGAGCTTTCATAACTGAGCCAGCTAGGAGCTTCTCTCTGGAGGGAGAAGCCAGCAGTTTGGGGTGTGATGTCTGAACATGGTTCAGAGAACTTGGGCGGGTGTCATTCACAGGGAGTGAGATGCCCTGCCGCTCATTGCCAAGGGTGCAGCCACTGTAGCCGGAGGAGAACTTGACTTCTCTCTCATGGAGAAGCCCAAGGTGAGTGCGCTAGGCCAGAGTACGGCTCTGTTCCACCTGATCATTCAGGCATCCAGGTCTCAGGCTCCTCTATCTCTAGGACCATGTCACATCTGCAAGGTCAAAGCCACTGCCATATTCAGGTTCAGCCAGAAAGTGAAGGGAAGAGAGTGCAGACACTGCACATGTGCTGTTTTCAGGGCCCTGGACACATCCCTTCCACTCACTTTCCACTGGCAAGACTCAGTCATGTGACCAAACCTACCTATGAGAAGGGCTGGGAAACGCAGTTCCTTGCTAGGTGGCCCCGTACCCAATGGTGACTCGTGGAAGAAGAGGAGGAGTGATTGGCTGGCCAGCTAACTGTCCCCACGAAGCCACCCTCAAGCAGCAGATCTGAACCTCAGGACTCGCATTCAACCCGACTTCCAACAAGCTCCACTCAGTAGACGCGATCAGAAGGCAGCTCTGACCTCCCACTGTTTCTTTCAAGTGGCTCTGGGTTTTGCTTTCCCCATCCCTCCACGAGAACTGGGACTGTCCCATGACTTTTCTCATCTATACCAGAGGCACCGCGGATGTCAATATAGCCTCAGTTAAAAATCTCTGGCCATGTGATGACTGACATTTCTGTCTTCATTCAAAGGAAAGTCCTTCCCCCAGCTGAGTTCTGCTGTGCGCAGAAAGCTAGAATTTGGGGAAGAGAAGGGTGGGCATGTCCTCCTCTTTTTTCACTCTCCATCTTCCCTTTTAGCTAATTCCAGTTTCTCTCTCCTCCGTTCTTGGGAGGTGGGTCAGGGCGGAGGCTGGGGGAGAAGAGGTCAGTGGGACAGGAACGTTCCTACTTGCGGGGACTATGGTATTGTGGTAAGACTGTGTCATGCCCACCAGGCTGCCACAGGGTCTTTGCACTTGCAGTTATCTCCACCTGGAATGTGCTTCCTCTACAATCCCCACTGGCTCACTTGGTCCCTTCATTCATTATCGTTGCTCAGAGAAGCTTCTCCTGACTTCCTGCCCTAAGATCCCCTCCTAATCCATCACTGTTCGCCCTCTTTTTCTGCTTCATCTTTCCTGATAACATTGATCATCGCTTGACTCTTTATAATGCGTATTTTATTTATTGTTTATTGTTTATTGTACGTCTCTTCCGCTAGAGTGGGAACCACACAAGACTAATGCACAGGTCCTCCCAGAGTAACACAGTGCCTGGCACACAGTAGGTCTTCAATAGATAAATCAGGAACCAGTGGAGGAATGAAGAGAGAGGGCTGATCAGCTACACATTGGAAGCCCACTCTGGCTTCAGGGAATGTGTTGGAGGGTCGTGAGAGGGGATGGTGAAGAGAGGGTGGATTCGCGGTGGTAGAACTGAAGACGTGGGCTCCCGAGCCAGCTGTGGGGTGTTGCATTGGGTGGAGAGCCGAAGGCGGGTCTCAGGATTGGCATTTGGGCAGCTGGATGGTAAGTGGTACCAGTCTCCACAGTGGGGACGCCATCAGGACAGGGTGCAGGTTGGAAGGCCGTGAGCGTGGGCACAGGACGGATAGGATGGGTTGAGTTTGAGTCGTGGGGAGTTTGAGGCACCCGAAGGAACTTCAAGTGCAAGGGACCAGCAGGAACCTGGAGGGGAGGGTCTGAATCTTAGGAGAGAAGTCCGACCTTGAGTGGTGGACCTGAGGGTCACGCCAGCCTTGGGAAAGTGTGGACTAGACAGACCAGGCAGTAAAAAGAGGACCCAGAGGAACACCAGGGTTTAGGAAAAGACAGAGTGGAGGAAGGCAGAGGGAGAGAGGAGAGGTAGGTGGAAAACCAGAGTGTGGGCCTTGGCAGCCGGGGACCAGGAAGGTTCGAAAAGGGATAGATGGGCGCCAGTGTCAAAGCTGCCACGAAGGGGCTGAAGGGCATCCACAAGACACTGGAAGAAGCCCAACTAATGGAGAGACGGCATGTGAATGGAGGGGGTGGCGAGCCAATAGCGAGGGTACCTTTTTCTCTTTCTTTTAAATTTTTTCATAAGCATGGCTGGAAAGTGGAAGAGAAACTAGAAGGAGACAAGGGGTTCCAGAGGGACCGTTGTTAGTATTATTACCATTTTTGAAGACGGAGAGGCTGGAACTTGATGAAATGCTCTTGAGAAAGATCCAGAAGAGAAGGAGGATGACAGCACAGAAGAGGAGGAAGTGTTGATTGCTGGAGAGGGGTCTCTGGACACATGGGGAGGGCGGCGATCCAGGACACAGGTGGAGGCAGTGGCTTCAATCAAGAGAGAGGATGACCGCGGAGGAGGGGGCAGGGAGGAGAGCCGAGCCCGCGATGGATGGAGTGAGTTGCCTGAAAGCCTTTTCTTGCTTTCCAGAGCGATCGGCATCCTGATGGGCTACCTGATGGGGATGGAGGCTGGCCCCCAAGAGAGAACACTCTCAGCTCTCTAACGTTTTTATAAGAAATTAAACCTCAAGAAGAAAAGCCCGAATCAATTTTATCCAAAATGAGTAAGAAGCAGAGAGGATGGCTGCAGTCCAGGAGCGTGGGGCGTGGAATTCACAGAGACAGCTAAAATGAAAAAACCCATTTGACAATGAATATTCACTCCACAAACACGGAGCTCTCTGTGTCCCCAGACCAGCCCTAGGAGCTGGGGGCAGATGAAGAAGGCCCTCAGGGAATCTTGGGGGATGGGAAGGACACACAGGGAAGGGGGCGTACTGCAATTCGGGGAAGTAATTGCTGATGACAGAAGGAAAGGTTTCTCAAAGGAGGTAACAATTATAGCTGCCTCTTAGGGATTTATAGAATTTTCCAGGGAAGAACTTCCTGGAGGTGGAGAATCATATTATTCTACTTAATATAAGTGTAATTATATTTAATATCAAAGTTCTTAGCTCAGCGCCTGCCATATCATCAGCCCTCGATAGAGATGAACCATTAAAATATTATTACTAATAATTTTCATCCTTTTATAAGTTTAACTCCCCCCAACTCCCCCCCCCAATTTTTTTTTTTTTTTTGATGCTTATAATTACTGTGGGCCCTTGACATTCACAAGAGATAAGACAAGAGATCTTTAAGAATTCCACACTGGGAAATACTGTCTCCAGCATAAACTGTCCTTCTAAAGAGGGGCAAAGTGTCGTTGGAATGTGAAACTGCTGTCTTGGACGTTTACTCCTGTAAAGTCAGGACTGGAGCCATTTCTGCAGTTATTGACGTGCGTTCCATCACTCATCAGCCTGCCTTGAGTCCTCATTCAGTTGAGCTGTTCCTGGAGTCGGCTCAGCGGCTCCCTAGAGCTGGGCGGGGAATCACTTCTGGTTTCCACTGAGAGCATCTATTGTGGGTTCATTTGGAGCCGCAGATCTAAGCCAGGGCTGAGTTCCCCTCTCCTCTCTTTAATCCACTCCCTGCTTCCATTTTTTTCAGACTAAAAGCCAATCATGTTTCAGACATCTTCATCCTTCTTTCCATGATTAGCACTAGCAATTGGAATTCTTTTGCGACCGTTTTCCTGAAAGGAACAGTGTTTATCACCAGGTGGCCAGGCTAGGCTCACTCATTAGCTCAGTTCCCTGCTGACACTTTTTTGCCCCATCAAAAATATAAACTGTTAAAATTTTAAAAATCATTGCAAGCCATGGACCTTTGGATCACTTGAAATGAGACCAGATTGCATGCTAAACCCTTGAATGTCAAGGACATCTTGGGCTTTCTGATTCCCCTCCCCCTCCCAAATGCAGCCTTTAAATCCCCTAATGTTCCACACCACCTAACACACATGCACACTCACATATGAACATGCGGACACGTGCCGCCATGCACACACAGGCATACAGGTTCACACATATACGCATGACCACACACGCGCACACAGCACATATAGCACATGCTTGCACACAGCAGCTCACATGCATGCTTGCACACTCAGACACTTGTAATCACACTCACACAGGAACACACATTCAGGCTCGTGGCACCCTGGCATGCACACATCTCCCACCACACACATATGCACATATACAAATACACACCATACACACACAGGAACACACATGCATTCACAACCACGCACGCTCACACACACAGAGACATACTAATGCTCGCATGCATGCGTCCACACAACCTGCCTGCATGGATGTCCCCTTACACACACACATGCATGCATGCACAGAATGCATGTATGCAAGGCACACTCTTGCACGCCCATAACACATGCACACACATGAATGCACGCACAGACACAGCAGGCACAGGCTTGCCCAGCACTCTGCCAAGAACAAGTGAGGAGGCGGAAGAGGAGAAGGTAGGCACATCATTCTTCTCCTTCTAGTTCAGATGACTTCTTTTCCTTGGCACCAACTTTTGTTTCGACATCTTTGTTATTTTTTTAGATCACAAAGACACGGGACTGGAACCAAATCCCCAAGTTTTACTGATAGGAGATGCGATTTCTAGCAACGAATCTGCTGGAACAAAATGACATACCAGAAGAAGAACTTAGAGGCATCTCAGTGTATTTGTTGTATCTGCAGCACCCCAGTGCCCCTGCCCGCCTGCAGGGAGGCCACACAGCTGAGGGAAATACACTGGACTAGAAGCCTTGCTCTTGCTTCTAGGAGCTCTGCCACTCTTTTGCTGTGTATACTTGAGCAGTTCGCTCCCCATCTCTTGTCCTTCCAGCTCTGACGTTTGAAGATTCAGGTATCTCTGTATAACAGGTAGAGGAATGTCCCCAGGGTCACGTACAAAGAACGCAAGTCTTGTAGCTTTCGTCCCAAGGTCATTACTAGGAGGCTTCTCACATTTGAATGTGCGTACGAATCGCCTGGGGATCTTGTTAAAATGCACACTCTGAGTCAGTAGGTCTGGGGCGGCCCTGAGAGTCTTTCTAACAAGCTCCTTGGTGACACCAACACAGCTGGACCCCGATCACGCCTTTACTAGAAAGGTCTTACGCTCTCCCACATTTTTTTTAAAGGTAAAATGAGGTTGAGTTTTGTGCCCCTCTCACTATACCCCAAGCCCCTGGCTGGGACAGGGATGATGTCATCTTCTCACAACTTCTCCCCCCAGCCTTTGGCTCTGGGTCTCCCCAGTACCACCCACCTCCCTTTCCCAAGCCAGGCCCTCAAACTGCACCCCCATCTTTGGAGATGCGGGTTGTCAGAGGGATGGAGAAAGTCTGCATTCCACCAGCCTCGGAGCTCCTTACCATCCGGGAGGCAAGTCCCTTCTCTTGAAGCCTCAGTTTCCCCACCTGGAGAAGAGGGGGTTGGACTTGATCTCAGCCCTGGCCACACTTTAGCTCCGGCAGAGCTTTTCCCAAGTACCCTGGCCTGGGTGCCACTCTCCAAGATTTTATTTAATTGGACGGCGGTGAGGCCCAGGCGTGGGTGTTTCTAAACAGCTGCACAGGTGATTGTAACGGATGCCAGGTTTGAGAACCACCGAGCCGGTGCTCATTAAGGGTCAGCCCAGCGCTGACTGTCAGCGTGTGGTCCAGCGGCCAGGTCTGCACACCAACCCCACACCGTCAGATGCAGGGCTCAGGAACAGTGCCGGGAAGCCTCAGAAGGATTTTGGCCCAGCTTTAGAGAAGGTCACTCCCCTCCCATGGGAAAGAGTTCTTGAAGTGACGCTCAGGATGACGACCCCACCAGCAAGTTGAACTTTCTTTTCTGCTGACGGGCACATGATGTATTTAATTAAAGACTCAACCCCACACGTCAATCACCTGCAGACCTCCCCCACCAACGCACCTTCCCACGGGAGGACTGGAAACAGCACTTCTGTGTACACGTGGTGGGGAGGAGAGCCGGTCCAAGGCTGCTGCTGACACCAGGAGTTAACCTGACATCCTGGCCAAACAGGGGGCCCAATTAGCTAGACCCCCTTGACTTCCTCACAGCAGAGTCCCAAAAGGAGCCATGAAAATGTTTCCTTGAAGCCAGCTGGTGGTATGGCTGTAGAGTCCCATGGTTTCCATGGCGACCTGTCTCTTCCTAAGGCTGACAATGGGCTCTATCATCAACAGGATTATTTCGGTATTGGAGAAGCCCAGTCCAGCGTGGGTCAGTCGGGCCCCTCTAATTCAGCTCCGTGATGCCTGCTGGTGGCTCAGGGCACATCCTGGTGGCAAGGGACAGAGATGCCAGATGGGCAGCAGCCCTGTCCCCAACAGCGCCCTCGGAGGATGGGAAAGTAATCGTTAGGATAAGGACAGTCAGTGGGGACCTCTCCATGGTCACTAGCAGGGTAGGGTGGTGGCCCAGCACTGGACACTGGAGCCAGACCACCTGGGGTTCACATCCTGGCTCTACCACCTAGTGGCTGGGTCACTGTGTGCAAGTTACTTGATAGCTCTGTGCCTCAGTCTCCCCATCTGTGAAGTGGGGATAATAATACCATCTTCTGAGACTCTACGGAGGATTGAGTTAATTAAGAGAAGTCCTTATAACAGTGTCTGGCACCTCGTAGCCTCTGGGTTTCCTCTCATTATTTATAGCCCCATCGTCCTAGGTAGTGAGACAGTCTCCAGGTTAGAAGGGCTCTGCCAGGGCCCCAGTCTCCCCACTGGCCAGGGCTTGACCTGGGAGAATTTTTTTTAATAAATTTATCCATTTATATATTTATTTATTTATCCTTGGCTGTTTCGGGTCCCCGCTGCTGTGTGTGGCCCCTCCTGCTGCGCAGCATGGGCTCCAGGCGCATGGGCTTCAGCAGTTGTGGCTCGTGGGCTCTAGAGCGTAGGCTCAGCAGTTGTGGCGCACAGGCCCAGCTACACCGCGGCACGTGGGATCTTCCCAAGCCAGGGCTCAAACCCGCGTCCCCTGCATTGGCAGGTGGACTCCCAACAACTGAGCCACCAGGGAAGCCCCAGACCTGGGAGACTTTTAATTATCCTGATGTCCAGTGCACCCCCAGGTGTACACTGGAATCTCTGAGGGTGGGACTCAGGCATCAGTTTTTTGGAAAACTCTACAGGGAGTGATAATAGCCAAAGATAAGAAAGGGTAGAAACTTGGAAGCATTTGCTCACATAAGTTTCCCCAGTAAGTTCATGAAATCAGAGTAGAATCTGGGGACGGAGGAGCAGATGAAGACTAATATTTGCACGGTCCTAGGCCCCTTCTGCTCATTTATTCATTCCACAAAGACTTAAGCTCCTTCAACCTGCTCATGGCACGCACACAGCCTGGAGTGAGGCAGGGATCCTGCCTTACTGACTTGTGGGGAGGCAGACACGCATCCAGTTATCATATCTGAGATCCCAAGTGGCCGTGAGGGCCGTGAAGAGTGAGTGGCCTAAGTGGTCAGGGAAGGCTTTCCGTTTGACTTGAAATCTGAAGCATACAGAGAAGTTAGAAAGCGGAAGGGGACGCACCCAAGGTGGAAAAATCCCACACAGGCCACAGATCCCTGCGCCTACCCAGCATGACACCTTCAAGAAAGCAAAAGACGGGTGGCGCGGTTAGAACTGTGAGAGGGAGGGAAAGCGAGGGTGAGGGAAGCACTGCAGCTGAGCAGGGCCTGGCCCCGCAGGGGTGTGGTGTGGGGATGGTACAGGCCAGCTGGGCCGTGCTCCTTTACCCAGGCAATGCAGCCACTGATAGGTTTTAAGCAAGGGATGGCATGATCGGATTTGCAATTTAAAAGATCCTTCTGGCTGCTGCTGGGAGAACAGACTGTCAACCTCACAACAGGGCTGTCAGCTAGGTCTATTAGGCAAGTGAGGAACCTGAGGCCCAGGAGTCTGAGTCACTTGTCAGGGTCATGCAGCTAGCAAGTGACAGAGGCAGGACTGCAGCCCAGGTCTTCACACCCATGTCTGGGTTCTTGCCACTGCCCACCCCATCACGGCTCCCCCTCTGGATCCTATACAGCCCTCTCGTCCCCACTCTCTCATTATAAATTCCAGACTCCCTATGAGGCCAGCCTGTTAATCCACGTTGGATGACGTTCTTTCCCAAAGCCGCTGTAAAGCTGGATATTCATTCTTCAGGGATCGATCTGACTTTGGGAAGCAGTCAAAGGCTGTGGCAGCCAAACTTGGCAGGATAAAGTGGGTGATTGTATCGGTCACCTATCGCTGTGTAACAAATTACCCAAAAACCGAGCAGCTTAAAACAGCAAAAAAAAAAACAAAAAAAACCAGCAGTAAACATGTAATATATCTCACAGTGTCTGTGGGTCAGGGATGTGGGAGCAGCTCAGCTGAGTGGTTCTGGCTCAGCGTCTCGCATGAGGTCAGAGTCAAGATGTCAGGCAGGGCTGCAGTCATCCCAGGGCTGGACCGGGGCTGGAGGAATCACTTCCGAGGTGGCGCCCTCACATGGCGGGTGCCGACGCTGGCTGTTGGCTGGAGGCCTCAGGCCTCTCCACGTGGGCTTCTTCATGGCTGCTTGAGTGTCCTCACAACATGGCGGCTGGCTTCCAGTGCAAGTAATCCAAAAGCAAGAGCAAGGAGGAAGCTGCGATATTTTTTATGGCAGTCTCAGAAGTCACACGTCATTTCTGCAGTGCCCTGTTGGTTACTCAGTGTGGGAGGAAAGTGTATAACAGTGTGAAGACCAGGAGGCCTTCTTGGAGGCTGCTACCATGGGGACCCTGTCGAGGATGTGGTTTGGGTTCTAAAACTACAGAGACAGAGATGGGTTTCTTGGGCTTCAGCAGAAACTATCTCACCTCCTCCTAGAGGACTTGGGGAATCACGCAGAGAATGTGAGCAGTCCCCTTTGACGGAACCCAGATCTGCCAGCACTGATTAGGCACTGACTCTGCGCCAACCCACATCCGTTACCTCATCTCACCTTTACAATGCTGCTTGCAGCGGGCAGTTTCGTTTCCCCTATTTCACAAACGAGGGATCTGAGGCCCAACCCAGAAACTGATCAGGGATCAGGCGTCATCTCAGGAGCACAGCGGCCAGGACCACCCATGCTTGGAACTCATGCTCGGAAAGTAGAGAGAAAGAGATTCCCAGGCACCAGACTATGGGGGGAGGATGCAGGGGAAGCCCGCTGCTGTTTTCTTTCCTAACCCTGGGATTGGGTGGTACACCTTCAGGCTGCTGGGCAGAGACCCGTGCACAGTGCTGTGGGGACCATTAGCTGGGGTCCTGAAGGGTGCAGAGGGCGCATGGGGAGCATTTAATAGAGACTCTTGTGAGGTGTAGACAGGGTTAAGGGAAATCGACAAGGGATGGTGAAACACCCAGGAACCTGGCAACAGGTGGGAGCCATTATCACCCCCAGGACTGGAGGGGCCAGGAAGGGACAGTTCCCAAATCAGAGGGAGCTGTCGTTATCATTGTCATTGCAGGAGAGGACAGACTCCCAGGATCTGTGGCCTGTGGCCGGGCTATTTATACCCACCCACTGGAAAATGATGGAGATGAGACCCCTCCCCAAACCTGAAGTAAGTTCAGAACAAAAACCCAAAACAACACCGCTCTAAGACCACTGCCTGTAATTGGTGTCAATGGGTTACGGAGTTATTGCGAATCTGCTTGCGAATTCGCTGTTCGCTTTGGATACTTTGAAACACAGAATCTAATAAAGAACGCACACGCAGAGCTAGTCAACGTCAGATGGGTGACGAGAAGCCCCTCACTCTGCTGCACCGTGACCCATCCTGGCAAGGAACACTCAGGAATGGGGTCTTCATTATACAGATCTCCAGAAAGCACATGAGAAGAGGCACAGCATCACTGATCACCAGGAAAATGCAAATCAAAACCACAGTGAGATACCACCTCACACCCATTAGGACGGCTAAGTGTCCAGAAAACTACAAGCATCGGCGAGGCTGTGGGGAGACTGAAACCCTGTCGGTGGGAGTGTAAACTGGTGCAGCCACCATGGAAAACTGTATGGTGGTTCCTCAAAAAGTTAAATTAGAATTACCACGTGATCCAGCAATTCCATTTCTGGGAATATACCCCAAAGAATGGAAAGTAGGGTCTTGAACAGATACTTGTACATCCATGTTCATGGCAGCATTATTCACAATAGCCAAAAAGTGGAAGCAATGCAAGGGTCCACTGATGGATGAATGGATAAGAAAAATGTGCTCTCCATACAGTGGAATATTATTCAGCCTAAAAAAGGAAGGAAATTCTGACAATGCTACCACATGGGTGACCCTTGAAGATGTTATGCTGTGTGAAATAAGCCAGACACACACACACACACACAAAATGCCGTATCATTCCACATATATGAGGTATCTAAATGAGTCAGATTCATAGAGACAGAAGGTACAGTGGTGGTTGCCAGGGACTAAGGGGAGGGGAAAAGGGGAACTCTTGTTTAACGGGCACAGAATGTAGTTTTACAAGGTGAGAAGTATCCTAGAGATGGATGGTGGTGACGGTTGCACATATGAATGTACCTAATGCCACTGAACCGTGTATTTAAAAATAGTTAAAATGATTAATTTTATGTTATGTGTATTTTACCACAATAAAAAAATTGAGGAAAAACCCTCCCCATCAAAAAGGAAAAGAATGGGTCTCTTGTTCCCTGGGACTCCAATCTCAAGACAGCCCCTGGCCATCAGGTCCTGATTCTCCAGGGAGACAGGGGTGAAAACACCCAGGGGGCTTCCCTGGTGGCACAGTGGTTAAGAATCCGCCTGCCAATGAAAGCGACACGGATTCAAGCCCTGGCCCGGTAAGATCCCACATGCCGCGGAGCAACTAAGTCCGGGTGCCACAACTACTGAGCCTGCACTCTAGAGCCCGCGTGCCACAACTACTGAGCCCGTGTGCCGCAACTACTGAAGCCCGCGTGCCCAGAGCCTCTGCTCTGCAACAAGAGAGGCCACGACAATGAGAAGCCCACGCACCGCAACGAAGAGTAGCCCCTGCTCCAGGGAACTCGGGTTTATACTGAGCTGTTGGGACTTGGTGGGGTTGGGAATACAACGGTGACCGCCCCGCCCCGCCCCGCCCCAGCAAACCCCCCAAATGAAAGACAGCCCTCACAGAGCTCATAATCGAGTGAGACAAATGGACATCAATTAACTAATCACAGAGGGAAAGGGAAAAATACAACTCTGGGAAGGGCTATTGAAGGGCAGGAGGGTGGGGGGAAGGCTAAGTGCGGGATACATGGGGAGGGAAGGGTTGAACTCAGCTTACAAGGAGGCAACCTGGGAAGAATAAAATAAGAATACCCGCCCCTCCAAGGACCTCAGTTTACTTTTTCAGGGGAGGAAGGGGCTAGGGAAATTAATGGAAAGCGGAAAGGTCAGGAAAGAATGAGGTGGCAGATACAGCTGGGCCTTGAGCGTGGCCAGAATCACAGATGGGGGGCCCCGTCATCCTGAGGCCCGCTCCTGGGAGGCACTCGCAGCCCAGCCAGCCGCCCAGGGCGAGGTTCCAGCCGATGAGCCATCTTAGAGCCTCGGCCCCTCCGCGGGGCGGGGCAGGGGCGTGCGGGAAACGCGCTGCTCCGCTATCCATCTGGCCTGGAGCCCGGCCCCGCCCCGCTCGGCGGCTCCGGCCCCTCAGCCTGCGGCTCTGAGGACCGATGCCTGTTGTCCTGCTGGCACGCTCCCAGGGCCAGCCCTCTGCGAAATGGGGTCAAGGTCTGGGAGTCTCTTGGCCACACGCTGAAACCAGTCCCCAGCCCCTGTGAGCCGCCAGCAGCCCCGCAGACAGTGGCAAGTGACCCCTCTTCTCAGGTCCCTCCGCCCGCCACCTATGGTATTTGCCTGGACGACAGAGCAGATCAGACCTCTCTCCGGATGCAAACCAGTCAAAGGTTCCCCACCTCACTCGGCAAAACCCCAAACTCCTTCGTGGGGCCTCATCCCCTGCCGCGTTCCCACTTGGGCCTTCTGCTGTGCCCCACCCACCCCGCCCCCGCCCAGGTATGCGCCAACCTCAGGGCCTTTGTACCTGCTTTGTCCACTGACTCTTCCAGACACACGTTGTTTCATCTGTCACACCACCCAGGTCTCTGCTTAAATCTCATCTATTCACAGGGACCTTCCATGACTACTCTGTCCAAAATGGCCTCTCTGCTACTCTTTAAAACCACTGTCTGCTTTTTTTCCTTCATACTACAAATTGTATGTATATAGTTTATTTTACTTATTATCTGTGTCTCCCCTCGAATGCAGATTCCGTGGGATCGGAAAATTGGTTTTGTTCCCTGCTACATTCCCAGTGCCTACAGAATGCTCCGGCATAAGTAGGTCTACTGTATAGAAGATCACATAATTGCAGGTTTCTGAGCGGCCACTTAGGAAAAAACCTCTTCTGTAAATGCTAGTTGGTGTGTCTATTCTGCTAGGGCTGCAGAAATGAAAAACAGTACCTTCCTCCTTGAAATTTAGAATGTCACACTCAGGATAGGAAAAGAGTCTGACATGAGTAAACCACCATCAATAACACCGAAAAAAGCCCTCTTCATCTCAAATTCAAAAAGCACCTGTCATTTCTAGTTAGCGGGGCTGGATAATTTCTGAAATTGATGGACGTTTATAGCATGCACAAGAAGAGCATCTTTGCAACAGCAGAACCTTTTATCTGGCTTACAGGCAGCTAAAAACATCCCCAGCCCAGGGTTGTTAGCTCTTTACTGAGGCTAATTTTCACAAACATTATTTTGAATGAAGGCCAGAGTGGGAAAAGCGTGCCTCAGGGTTCAGGCACATCTTGTAGCCAGGTGTTCCGGGGAAACTTGTTTCTCCTCTTCAAGCCTCAGTTTCCTTTTTAAATTTTTTTTCCTATTTCTTTTCTTCCTTCCTTCCTTCCTTCCTGTCTTTCGACTGTGTTGGGTCTTCGTTGCAGTGCACGGGCTTCTCATTGCGGTGGCTTCTCTTGTTGTGGAGCACGGGCTCTAGGCACACGGGCTTCAGTAGTTGCATTGGGTTCAGTAGTTGTGGCCTTGCGGGCTCTAGAGCGCAGGCTTAGTAGTTGTGGTGCATGGGCTGAGTGGCTCCGTGGCATGTGGGATCTTCCTGGGCCAGAGCACGAACCCGTGTCCCCTGCATTGGCAGGCGGATTCCCAACCACTGTGCCACCAGGGAAGCCCCAAGCCTCAGTTTCTTTATCTTCGATGCGGGTTTGTGTGAACAAAGGGGGCTGGACCAGATGACCTCTTATTGCTTTAAGGCTCTTAGGCTGAACCCAGAATTTCAAGAGCACGTCCTCATCCATGTGCTAAGTCCAAGTGGCTTGCCGCCCTTGGGGGCAGGGTACTCAGAGGAGTAATCCCAAAGAATGCCCCCTCTTCCCAGCCAGCGAGGCAAGGCTGGGCCTGGGGGCCTCCTCCCCGCCCCTCAAGCCCAGGATCCCTAACCAGCTCTAAATCACCTCCCCTCCCTCTACCTTTCCCTCTCTAACCCCATCCACTTCCTCCCACATGCTCAGCTCACGACACTCAGCCCCATGCCTTCTTCTCAAACGTGCCGAGCCGGTTACAGCCTCGGGGCTTTGTACTCGCTGTGCCCTCTGCCTGGAATGCACTTGTCCCAGGTGTCCCTGTGGCTCCCACCCGACCTCCTTCAGGGTCCTGCTCACATGTCTCCTCGGGAAGAGGCCTCTTCTGACCCTCTACCTAACGAGCACCCCGGACACCTCACATCTCCATCCTCGGCTTTGTTTTCCTTCACAGCACTGGTTGCTACCTGCCAAATGGAGTCTGACTGCCCCCCCCAGAACACCTGCTTCCTCAGGTGTCGTCTCATTCATGGCTGTACCCCCAGCACCGAAAACATGGCACATAGTAGGTGCTCAAAAGGTAATTGTTGGAGGAGTGAGTGAACAGACGAAGATGCAGAGCAGGAGAAGGGAAGTCTCCTCCACCTCCGCCCTCCCAGCCCCCGGTCCTGCCCAGTAGACTCCTCGGCCTTCAGGGGGGTCTGAAACACCCACCTTGGCCACAGGATGCTCAAGCTGGTGGCATTCTCAGAGACCCAGTTGAACCAAGGGGAGACTGAAGCCTGGAGTGAAGAAGGGGGTTCACTCCCTCAGCCCCATGATGTCACAGAGCAAGTTGTCTTGAGCACTTTTCCTGATATCAAGAACCTAGGTTGGTGGGCCCGGGGGGGGGGGACTTCCCTGGTGGCGCAGTGGTTAAGAATCCGCCTGCCGATGCAGGGGACACGGGTTCGAGCCCTGGTCCGGGAAGATCCCACATGCCGCGGAGCAGCTGGGCCCGTGCGCCACAACTACTGAAGCCCGTGCGCCTAGAGCCCATGCTCCACAACAAGAGAAGCCACCACAATGAGAAGCCCGCACACCACAACGAAGAGTAGCCCCTGCTCGCCGCAACTAGAGAAAAGCCTGCGCACAGCAACGAAGACCCAACACAGCCAAAAATAATAAATAAATAAAATAAAATAAAATAAAAAGAACCTGGGGCATCTTCACCTGCACAGGCCACCCCAACCACAGGGGCTGGGCCTCCAGCCACCCTCCACTCAACTGTGACAAGATGCCAAAGGATGCTCCTTCCTGTCTCAGACCAGGAGCCCCCTCCACCTCCAAAGGGGAGCAGGGATGGGCAGGAGTTGACAGTGTTGAGAATCTGCTGGGGGCTGGGTATTTTTTCATAGATGCATCTTCTCCTGTCACCTGCACCACAACCCAGTGGGGTAGGAGCAACTGTCCCCATTTTATGGATGAGCAAATTGAGGCCCGGAGAAGTGAAGAAGTGTGCCCAGGTCACACTAAGCCAGGAATTGGCACCGCAGAGCACTGATCTGTCTGTGAGAAGTTAGAGTCTGTTAAAAGCCATTTAGGGCTAGGGCTGCAGCCCCCGGAGCTCCCTGCCCCAGAGGGAAAGCCGTCAGTCAGCGGGGAGCTCATCCCCTCCTCCCGCCCACTCCACCTGCCAGTGTCACATGTCACCGGAGGGCACGGAGCTCGCGGGGGCGCCTCCCCTGGGAGGCCATGCAGGGAGCCCTGGGAGCTGCACCTTGTGGGTGGCTGGATTGGGGGGGGGGGTGTGCACATGCTCAGGTGCACGCACGTGCTCTCTTGCTCTCTTGCTCTTTCTCTGAAGCTTCCCTGGAGGCAGGTCAGCCTGCTGGGTCAGCACGCCCCAGACTGGGGTGCACAGGGAGAAGCCACCAGTGTCAGAAATGGCAGGAAACCGTGGAGGCCAGCCAGGCCAGTCCCTCCACCCTTGTCAATCTAATCTAGAGCCCTGTATGTCAGACTCAGGACAGGCATGGTATGAGGTCGGGCCCTTCCAAGAACATACATTGAATATATCCGTTCAATGCAAGGGCTCCAGGGTCAAACACCTGGATTAGAATCTGGGCTGTTTCCCAGCTGGTTGACCACAGAGAATTCTCTTGCCCTCTCTGAGCCTCCATTTTCTCATCTGCTTTAAGACAATTTTTACTGAGCTCTTGCTTAGTGACAGACAAAGGCAGTGGAGCCAGGATTTGACCCCAGACACAGGATATGCTTCTACGAATGTTGCATGAATGGGCGGATGGACCAATAGGCAGGCTGACAAGTTGGTAGGCAGAGCAGTGGGAAGTGCGGTGAGGAGATGATGGGTGGAGGAAGGTGGGTGAATGGGTGGATTGGTGGGGAAGTTAGGAAGAGGATAGATAGCTGGATAGATGGATAGGTAGACCAATCGACAGAAAGAGAGATAGGTTTTTGGGTAAACAATAGGTGGATGAGAGAGAGTGTAAGATAGGTGGATGGACGGGCGGACACGTTGGATGCGTGAGAGATGGACCAATAGCAATCAGACAGAGACTGGTGGCTCTTCAGCCCAGTGGATGGATGGATGGACATGTGGGTGAGGTAATTGGTTAGATGAGTGGAAAGATGAATGCATGGACCAGTGGGAAGGAAGATAGAGAGGTGGATGGACAGAAGACCAGAGAGTGGATAGATGGTGGATTTCCTCCCCCTTGAACTGAAGCTGAGGAGCTGGTAGTGGCCACTACAGAACTACCATGGATACCCTTCTGTCACTCCCATCACTTGCTCCACTGGCCTCTTCTGTGTCACTTGAACCTGACAGGCAGCCCCACTCGCTCTGCCTGGAGCCACATGGTCACCCGCTCACATCCTGTTGGACCATTTGCGGCCCCCGCAGCAGCCCTGTCCCCGCGGCACTGATTACTTTCTGACACGCTTTCCCAGGCACTCATTTTGCTATTAACTGTCTTCCTCAGGACCAGAATGTCACTTTGGGGCAGGGGCTGTGTGTTGGGTTCCCGGCACATGGCGCACGGTGGGTGGTATTATTTGCGGTTATCCAGTGGTGTCATCGTGCTGGGAACAGGCGATAGTGCTGGGCACAGGGCTCGTGGCTTAGTGGGCACAGGGCACGCGTGAGGGAGACAAGGTCATTATCTCCTAGTTTACGGAGGAGCGTGCGGAGGCTCAGAGAGGAAGGCGTTGGCTCAAAGTTTCAAAGCAAGGCTGGGAACAGAAGGTGCCAGAGTCAAGTCCAGGGTCATCCCGTGAGAGTCATGGAGTCCGCGGAGTCCCAGCACTGCCATCATGGGACCTTGACCTTGGGCAAGTCCCTTCCTCTCTCTGAGCCTCAGTTTCTCCATCTGTAAAATGGGACAGTAGCAGCCTCGTTTTTGCAGGGCTGTTGTGGGGACTGAGAATGCTACTGGGTGTGAATGCTTTATGTGGAGAACTGTGCTAATGTCACTGGGTGTTATGGTGCCACCGTGCCCCCACGTGCCCGGGTAGGGAGATCCATGGTTCCCAGACAAGCCCGGGGCCCCAGGCTCGGTTTAGAGGATCCAGGGTAACGCTGGCTCAGGATCAGGGATCAAGTCCCTCCTTTCCAGGCCGCTGTTCCTCCAGCTCCACCGGACACTGCCTCCAGTGATGTCTCACAGCTGTGGGGATGGGGCTGGCTGGGAGGAGCGAGGCGGGCAGGGAGAGGAAGGCCTCAGAGCTTTCCCAGGCTGAAGGCCACCAAGGAGCTGCTCTCGAATTCCTCCAGCACAGCTGGGCCGCAGCGGACATGGCTTTCCCAGACCCCGCTGGCCCCTATCTACTGGGGATAAACATGCCCCCCTTCACCCCCACTCTGGAGGGGGAGGGGAGGCTCTGTGAAGAGGTGGACTCCCTGGGAGTTGCCACTCTCTGGGGCAGTTCCAGGCCTCAGTTTCCTCACCTGGAAAATGGGTTTGCACCCAGGCTGCAGCAACCCCAGGACTTGCCCAGGGGACAGCTCCCTCCACCCCACCCTACCCCCATGCAAAGGGGGCAAGTTGTTTCCTAACTCTGGCCGCAGGCTCCACATCTGTAAAATGGGCTGGTTGAGCTCAAAGATCTTGGAAGTCAGTTCCCCCTCTGCTATTCTGTTACAACTGAAAGAGGAACAAGGGTTACAACTGGGAAGGAAAGAGCACTTAGTGAGCTCCAACTCTATGCCAGGTGCTTCTTGGACATTATCTCATCTGTCTGTGTATTAGTTTTCTATGGCTGCTGTAACAAATTACCACAAACTTGGTAGCTTGAAACAACACGCTAACATTAATTACCTTACAGTTCTGGAGGTCAGAAGTCCAAAATCAGTCTCACTGGGCAAAAGGTGTCAACAGGGCTGGTTCCTTCTGGAGTCTAGGGGAGAATCCTCTTCCTTGCCTTTTCTAGAATGGAGGCTGACTTAATTTCCACATCACATGGCCTTTCTGCCCTCTGCTTCTGCTGTCCTGTCTCCTTCTTCCCACTCTGACATTCCTGGATAATCCAGGATAATGCCCACATCTCAAGATCCTTCCTTGAATCACATCTGCAAAGTTTCCTTCACCAAGTAAGGGAACGAAAGTGTTTTGGGGATTAGGATGTAGATATCTTTGGAGGGTCATTATTCCACTTACTACACCTGTCACCATAATCTGTCGTGGGCCTCAGTTTCAAATCCCAGCTTCTGCCACTTTGTAGCTGTGTGACCTTGGGCAAGGACTCAACCTCTCCAGCCCTGTTTTCTCACCTGTAAAATAGAGATAATGGCAGAGGATTGTTAGAGATAACGCAGGGAAAGCTCTGAACACAGCCCTACTATGGTGTTGAGTGATGTGTATAGTAACCGCAGTAGGGATAATAATAATAATGGCAGCTCTTGCTTGTTAAGGACTAACTTTGGGCCCCGTGCTGAGCTCAGTATTGAGTTTATGTAGGTGAGCTGAACAGACAAGATCCTGGCCCTCGTGGAACTTATAATAGAGCTAAGAAGACAGACAGAACAAATAATGACAAATAATTAGGTAATTACCAGAGAGGTCCAGAGAGGCCCAAGGTCACACAGCTGGGAAGAGGAGAAATGGGTGGTATTCACACCCAAGTCTGTCTGATTCCCAAGCCCTTATTTTTCCATGACACTCCCAGTCCCCCAAGGCTGGTTGAGGCCAACACAGGACCAGCAACAGAAAGGGACTTGCCAAATGCAGACCTAGATCTCTGGGCATCCTGCCCAAGGTTCTTCCCAGGGGAGATTCTGAGACGTAAAGTAGTAATGACTGGTGACAGACAGTGCTGCGCCAGAAGGCGGGAAGGACACTCTATGCGCCCCGGTCTCATTCAGTCTCCGTGATGCCCCAGGAGAAAAGACTTGTTATCCTGCTTCCCTAATGAAGAAACTGACGTCTCAAAGTCATGTGGCGTGCCCAGGGTCACCGGGCAAGCTAATTGCCCAGCAGAGCCCAGGACACTCACTAGAGAAGGGTCTAGCGTGGAACCTCCCAGTTCGTTTGCCTGGCCTTAAAACCGGTCCCTAACCCTGACATACCCTGCCTCCTCCATCCAGCTGGCGGGTATGCAGTGGGAGTGTATGGTCCTGTGATCTTAATCCTGGGGTGGAATTCCGCCTGAAGACAGTCTTGAGGGAGATATGTGACCCGCTGGCGCCACCTAGTGGTCATATGGAGCTATGCCACGTCCCCCGGGGGATCATCAAGAACCTGCAGAGGCACTGGGAGAGATGAACACAACTTCCTCATCCTCCATCCAGCTGGATCCTTTAGCAAATCGACAAGGCTGGCCTAAAAAAGTGATCAAAATGACCATGATCATCTTGCAGCTGAGGAAACTGAGGCCCAGACAGGGGAACTACACACCTAGCCAGTCGAACTATATAGCCAGGCAGTCAGGGGCAGACCCAGGTGTCAGGAGGCAGGGCTCGCCCTGTGCCTGTCCAGCTTCTGGGAGACCAGAATGAATTAACTCTTCGTGGTGCCTCTGTGGGGAGGACCAAAGCAAAGAGGGCCTTCCCCGGGTTTCCACCAAAAGCTAGAGGCCAAGTTGGGACTCCAGGCAGCCTGTCCCCCTACCCCGCTCCATGCCAGGCTTATGTATGGGTAGGCCATGGAGGACCAGAGAGGGAGGGTGTGTGTGCCCCTCCAGATCTGGGCTTGCAGGGCTGACAGCCCAGGGCTGGAGGAGGTGTTGCTGGTCGGAGCTGATTATAGGCTGAGTCCTGAGGGTGGGAGAAACAAGCTGGAAAGAGAAACAGACTGTCCAGGCTGAAGGGGTAATGAAGGCTCCTCCCATGGAGATGTAGGACACACATGGCTGGAGAAATCCCATGATTCTTAGAGAACCGTAGTCCTTGCCCTCAAGAGCTTGATCTTGCCTTGATTTATTCGACCAACAATCACCGACCACCTACTCTGTGCCTGCCTCCTGAAGGGTGCTGGGGACCCACAAACCAACACCACCTGGCTCCTCCTCTGCAGGATCCCACAGGCCAGCGGGGAAGACAAATAGATAACAGACCATGAGAACAAGACGAATCGGTGAGGCCCCACCTTGGCCTCCGCAGCCGGACAGATCTAGCTGCTGATACTAACAAAAACAGTGGCCAGCACTTATTGATTGCCTACTGTGTGCCAGGCCCTGGTGTAAGCACTTTCCATATATTAGCTAATTTGGTGAAATCCGGACTCTCTCATACTTGCTGTGTGACTGTAGGCAAATTACTTGACCTCTCTGATCCTTGGGATTTTCATTGCAAAATGGGAGCCATAATATCTACCTTGCAAGAGTCTTGTGGGGTTTAAATGAGATGATGAGTGAGTGAGTGTGTGTGTGTGTGAGTGTGTGTGTGTGTGTGTGTGGTGCCTGGAATACAGCAGGTACTCCATAAATGGTTGTCACCATCAAAATAAGTGCCATAATGGAGGGACGCTGGAGGAGTCACACAACCTCATGCTTCTGCTAAGTGTCATCTTAGGGTTGGGGATAGTTTTGTCTGAGGTCAGGAGAGGATGGAAGGGAGCAGGTACGAGCAGACCCCTGCAAAAGGAGGGGAGACTTGGCCAGGGCCTGGGAAAGGTGGGGGTCCTGCCTTCTCCTCCTCCTCGTGTCCCCCTTCCCCTCTGGGGCTCCCTTGCTCCCCTCCATTCCCACACCCTCTACCCTCGGCCAGGCCTCACTCTCTCCTGCCTGGACCCACATTTCTACTGATTTCTCTGCCCGTCCCTCTTCCCGGCAGCCAGAGGGAGCTTCTAGAACACAAATCTGTCTGTCCCAGTCTCTCTCCAGCAAACTGATCCGCTCCCTACAGGAAAGCCTATTCAAGTGTGAGGGTCAAGGCCTCCCTCGCTCCTGGCACTGGCCTGTTTCCACAGTGACCAAATTTCAGCGGCCTGAAGCTACACAGAGCTACCACCGCTCCCGAACAGATGCTATGGGCTCCCTCCTGGTGGTGTCCTCTGCCTACAGTGTGCTCCCCTCTGCTCTTTGCCCCCCACCCTCATCTTTCCAGACTTGTGTGCCACTCCTGAGGGGAGCCTTCCCATGCGCCCCTCCCCCATAGTTTCAGAGACACCCCACCACCATACACACACACACACACACAAACACACACACACACACACACACACACACCAGCTTTGCTCCCTACCCCCAGGCCACAGGGTGTTCCCTGCTTTGCCATATTAGTCCATCTCCTTTACTAGATGATTACATTATTTTTTATTGAAGTTAATAAAATAAATAGTTAATTTACAATGTTGTATTAGTTTCTGATGTACAGAAAAGTGATTCAGAATACAGTACATGTATTCTTTTTCCATATTCTTTTCCATTACAGTTTATTACAAGATACTGAATACAGTTCCCTGTGCTATGCAGAAGGACCTTGCTGTTATCTATTCTATATATAGTAGTTTGTATCTGCTAATCCCAACCTCCTAATTTATCTCTCCCCGCCTTTCCCCTTTGGTAACCATAAATTTGTTTTCCATGTCCATGTGTCTGTTTCTATTTTGTAAATAAGTTCATTTGTGTCATATTTTAGATTCCACATGTAAGCGATATCATATGACATCTGACTTTCTCTTTCTGACCTACTTCACTTGGTATGATAATCTCTAGGTCCGGGACTTCCCTGGTGGGTCCAATGGTTAAGACTTTGCCTTCCAATGCAGGCGGGGGGGCGGTGGGTGAAATCCCTGGTTGGGGAGTTAAGATCCCACATGCCTCGTGGCCAAAAAACCAAAACATAAAACAGAAGCAATATTGTAACAAATTCAATAAAGACTTTGAAAATAGTCCACATCAAAACAAATCTAAAAAAACAATCTCTAGGTCCATCCATGTTGCTGCAAATGGCATCTTCCATTCTTTTTTTTCTTTTGAATTTTATTTTATTTATTTTTTTATACAGCAGGTTCTTATTAGTCATCCATTTTACACACATCAGTGTATACATGTCAGTCCCAATCAATTCATCATACCACCACCACCACCCTCCCGCTGCTTTCCCACTTTGGTGTCCATACGTTTCTTCTCTACATCAGTGTCTCACTTTCTGCCCTGCAAACCAGTTCATCTGTACCATTTTTCTAGGTTCCACATGTCTGCGTTAATATACGATATTTATTTTTCTCTCTCTGACTTACTTCACGCTGTATGACAGTCTCTAGAAACATCCACATCACCACAAATGACCCAATTTCATTCCTTTTTATGACCGAGTAATATTCCATTGTAAATATGTGCCACTACTTCTTTATCCATTCATCTGTTGATGGGCATTTAGGTTGCTTCCATGTCTTGGCTATTGTAAATAGTGATGCAATGAACATTGGGGGTGCATGTGTCTTATTGAATTATGGTTTTCTCTGGGTATATGCCCAGTAATGGGATTGCTGGATCATATGGTAATCCTAGTTTTAGTTTTTTAAGGAACCTCTATACTGTTCTCCATAGTGGCTGTATCAACATACATTCCCACCAACAGTGCCAGAGGGTCCCCTTTTCTCCACACCCTCTCCAGCATTTGTTGTTTGTAGATTTTCTGATGATGCCCATTCTAACTGGTGTGAGGTGATACCTCATTGTAGTTTTGATTTGCATTTCTCTAATAATTAGTGATGTTGAGCAGCTTTTCATGTGCTTCTTGGCCATCTGTACGTCTTCTTTGGAGAAAATGTCTATTTACGTCTTCTGCCCATTTTTGGATTGGCTTGTTTGTTTTTTAACATTGAGCTGCATGAGCTGTTTATATATTTTGGAGATTAATCCTTTGTCCGTTGATTCGTTTGCAAATATTTTCTCCCACTCTGAAGGTTGTCTTTTCGTCTTTTTTATGGTTTCCTTTGCTGTGCAAAAGCTTTGAAGTTTCATTAGGTCCCATTTTTTAATTTTTGTTTTTATTTCCATTACTCTACGAGGTGGATCAAAAAAGATCTTGCTGTGATTTATGTCAGAGTGTTCTTCCTATGTTTTCCTCTAAGAGTTTTATAGCGTCCGGTCTTACATTTAGGTCTCGAATCCATTTTGAGTTTATTTTTGTGTATGGTGTTAGGGAGTGTTCTAATTTCATTCTTTTACATGTAGCTGTCCAGTTTTCCCAGCACCACTTATTGAAGAGACTGTCTTTTCTCCACTGTATATCCTTGCCTCCTTTGTCATAGATTAGTTGACCATAGGTGCGTGGGTTTATCTCTGGGCTTTCTATCTTGTTCTATTGATCTATGTTTCTGTTTTTGTGCCAGTACCATATTGTCTTGATTACTGTAGCTTTGCAGTATAGTCTGAAGTCAGGGAGTCTGATTTCTCCAGCTCCATTTTTTTTCCCTCAAGACTGCTTTGGCTATTCGGGGTCTTTTGTGTCTCCATACAAATTTTAAGATTTTTTGTTCTAGTTCTGTAAAAAATGCCATTGGTAATTTGATAGGGATTGCATTGAATCTGTAGACTGCTTTGGGTAGTATAGTCATTTTCACAGTATTGATTCTTCCAATCCAAGAACATGGTATATCTCTCCATCTGTTGATATCAT
This sequence comes from Aethalodelphis obliquidens, assembly GCF_003676395.1. Lineage (NCBI taxonomy): Eukaryota > Metazoa > Chordata > Mammalia > Artiodactyla > Delphinidae > Aethalodelphis > Aethalodelphis obliquidens. The sequence goes on from NW_020837952.1 coordinate 52,889,973, forward strand.
CTTTAATTTCTTTCATCAGTGTCTTATGGTTTTCTGCATACAGGTCTTTTGTCTCCCTAGGTAGGTTTATTCCTAGGTATTTTATTCTTTTTGTTGCAATGGTAAATGGGAGGGTTTCCTTAATTTATCTTTCAGATTTTTCATCATTAGTGTATAGGAATGCAAGAGATTTCTGTGCATTAATTTTGTATCTTGCAACTTTACCAAATTCATTGATTAGCTCTAGTAGTTTTCTGGTGGCATCTTTAGGATTCTCTATGTATAGTATGTCATCTGCAAACAGTGACAGTTTTACTTCTTCTTTTCCAATTTGTAATCCTTTTATTTCTTTTTCTTCTTTGATTGCCGTGGCTAGGACTTCCAAAACTATGTTGAGTAATAGTGGTGAGAATGGACATCCTTGTCTCGTTCCTGATCTTAGAGGAAATGCTTTCAGTTTTTCACCTTTAAGAATGATGTTTGCTGTGTGTTTGTCGTATATGGCCTTTATTATGTTGAGGTAGGTTCCCTCTATGCCCACTTTCTGGAGAGTTTTTATCATAAATCGTTGTTGAATTTTGTCAAAAGCTTTTTCTGCATCTATTGAGATGATCATATGGTTTTTCTTCTTCAATTTGTTAATATGGTGTATCACATTGATTGATTTGCGTATATTGAAGAATCCTTGCATCCCTGGGATAAATCTGACTTGATCATGGTGTATGATCCTTTTAATGTGTTGTTGGATTCTGTTTGCTAGTATTTTGTTGAGGATTTTTGCATCTATAGTCATCAGTGATATTTGTCTGTAATTTTCTTTTTTTGTAGTATCTTTGTCTGGTTTTGGTATCAGGGTGATGGTGGCCTCATAGAATGAGTTTGGGAGTGTTCCTTCCTCTGCAGTTTTTTGGAAGAGCTTGAGAAGGATGGGTGTTAGCTCTTCTCTAAATGTTTGATAGAATTCACCTGTGAAGTCATCTGGTCCTGGACTTTTGTTTGTTGGAAGATTTTTAATCACAGTTTCAATTTCATTACTTGTGATTGGTCTGTTCATATTTTCTATTTCTTCCTGGTTCAGTCTTGGAAGGTTACACCTTTCTAAAAATTTGTCCAATTCTTCCAGGTTGTCCATTTTATTGGCATAGAGTTGCTTGTAGTAGTCTCTTAGGATGCTTTGTATTTCTGCGGTGTCTGTTATAACTTCTCCTTTTTCATTTCTAATTTTATTGATTTGAGTCCTCTCGCTCTTTTTCTTGATGAGTCTGGCTAATGGTTTATCAATTTTGCTTATCTTCTCAAAGAACCACGTTTTAGTTTTATTGATCTTTGCTATTGTTTTCTTTGTTTCTATTTCATTTATTTCTGCTCTGATCTTTATAATTTCTTTCCTTCTGCTAACTTTGAGTTTTGTTTGTTCTTCATTCTCTAGTTCCTTTAGGTGTAACGTTAGATTGTTTATTTGAGATTTTTCTTGTTTCTTGAAGTGGGCTTGTATAGCTATAAACTTTCCTCTTAGAACTGCTTTTGTTGCATACCATAGGTTTTGGATCATCGTGTTTTCATTGTCATTTGTCTCTAGGTATTTTTTGATTTCCTCTTTGATTTCTTCAATGTTCTCTTGGTTATTTAATAACATATTGTTTAGCTTCCATATGTTTGTGTTTTTTGCGTTTTTTCCCCTGTAATTCATTTCTAATCTCATAGCGTTGTGGTCAGAAAAGATGCTTGATATGATTTCAATTTTCTTAAATTTACTGAGGCTTGATTTGTGACCCAAAGTGTGATCTATCCTGGAGAATGTTCCGTGCGCACTTGAGAAGAAAGTGTAATCTGCTGTTTTTGGATGGAATGTCCTATAAATATCAACTAAATCTATCTGGTCTCTTGTGTCATTTAAAGCTTGTGTTTCCTTATTTATTTTCATTTTGGATGATCTGTCCATTGGTGTAAGTGAGATATTAAATTCCCCCACTATTATTGTGTTACTGTTGATTTCCTCTTTATAGCTGTTAGCAGTTGCCTTATGTATTGAGGTGCTCCTATGTTGGGTGCATATATATTTATAATTGTTATATCTTCTTCTTGGATTGATCCCTTGATCATTATGTAGTTCCTTCCTTGTCTTTTGTAACATTCTTTATTTTAAAGTCTATTTTATCCGATATGAGTATTTCTACTCCAGCTTTCTTTTGATTTCCATTTGCGTGGAATATCTTTTTCCATCCCCTCACTTTCAGTGCGTATGTGTCCTCAGGTCTGAAGTGGGTCTCTTGTAGACAGCATATATATGGGTCTTGTTTTTGTATCCATTCAGCAAGCCTCTGTCTTTTGGTTGGAGCATTTAATCCACTTAAGGTAATTATCAGTATATATGTTCCCATGACCATTTTCTTAATTGTTTTGGGTTTGTTTTTGTAGATCCTTTTCTTCTCTTGTGTTTCCCACTTAGAGAAGTTCCTTTAGCATTTGCTGTAGAGCTGGTTTGGTGGTGCTGAATTCTCTTAGCTTTTGCTTGTCTGTAAAGCTTTTGATTTCTCCATTGAATCTGAATGAGATCCTTGCCGGTTAGAGTAATCTTGGTGGTAGGTTCTTCCTTTTCATCACTTTAAGTATATCATGTCACTCCCTTCTGGCTTGTAGAGTTTCTGCTGAGAAATCAGCTGTTAACCTTATGGGAGTTCCCTTGTATGTTATTTGTCATTTTTCCCTTGCTGCTTTCAATAATTTTTCTTTGTCTTTAATTTTTGCCAATTTGATTACTGTGTGTCTTGGCGTGTTTCTTCTTGGGTTTATCCTGTATGGGACTTGCTGCGCCTCCTGGACTTGGGTGGCTATTTCCCTTCCCATGTTAGGGAAGTTTTCGACTATAATCTCTTCAAATATTTTCTCGGGTCCTTTCTCTCTCTCTCTTCTCCTTCTGGGACCCCTATAATGTGAATGTTGTTGCGTTTAATATCGTCCCAAAGGTCTCTTAGGCTGTCTTCATTTCTTTTCATTCTCTTTTCTTTATTCTGTTCTGCAGCAGTGAATTCCACCATTCTGTCTTCCAGCTCACTTATCCGTTCTTCTGCCTCAGTTATTCTGCTATTGATTCCTTCTAGTGTAGTTTTCATTTCAGTTATTGTATTGTTCATCTCTGTTTGTTTGTTCTTTAATTCTTCTATGTCTTTGTTAAACATTTCTTGCATCTTCTCGATCTTTGCCTCCATTGTTTTTCTGAGGTCCTGGATCATCTCCACTATCATTATTCTGAATTCTTTTTCTGGAAGGCTTTCTATCTCCACTTCATTTAGTTGTTTTTCTGGGGTTTTCTCTTGTTCCTTCATCTGGTACATAGCCCTCTGAGTTTTCATCTTGTCTGTCTTTCTGTGAATGTGGTTTTTGTTCCACAGGCTGCAGGATTGTAGTTCTTCTTGCTTCTGCTGTCTGCCCTCTGGTGGATGAGGCTATCTAAGAAGCTTGTGCAAGTTTCCTGATGGGAGGGACTGGTGGTGGGTAGAGCTGACTGTTGCTCTGGTGGGCAGAGCTCAGTAAAACTTTAATCCATTTGACTGCTGATGGGTGGGGCTAGGTTCTCTCCCTGTTGGTTGTTTGGCCTGAGGCAACCCAACACTGGAGCCTACCTGGGCTCTTTAGTGGGGCTAATGGCGGACTCTGGGAGGGCTCAAGCCAAGGAGTACTTCCCAGAACTTCTGCTGCCAGTGTCCTTGTCCCCACAGTGAGCCACAGCCACCCCCTGCCTCTGCAGGACACCCTCCAACACTAGCAGGTAGGTATGGTTCAGTCTCCTATGGGGTCACTGCTCCTTCCCGCTGGGTCCCAATGCTCACACACCTCTTTGTGTGTGCCCTCCAAGAGTGGAGTCTCTGTTTACCCCAGTCCTGTCGAAGTCCTGCAATCAAATCCCACTAGCCTTCAAAGTCTGATTCTCTAGGAATTCCTCCTTCCATTGCCAGACACCTAGGTTGGGAAGCCTGACGTGGGGCTCAGAACCTTCACTCCAGTGGGTGGATTTCTGTGGCATAAGTGTTCTCCAGTCTGTCAGTCACCCACCCAGCAGTTATGGGATTTGATTTTACTGTGATTGTACCCCCCTACCATCTCATTGTGGCTTCTCCTTTGTCTTTGGATGTGGGGTATCTTTATCGGTGAGTTCCAGTGTCTTCCTGTCGATGATTGTCCAGCAGCTAGTTGTGATTCTGGTGTTCTCACAAGAGGGAGTGAGAGCACGTCCTTCTACTCCGCCATCTTGGTTCAGGGCCTCTTCCATTCTTTTTTATGGCTGAGTAATATTCCATTGTATATATGTACCACATCTTCTTTATCCATTCATCTGTTGATGGACATTTAGGTTGTTTCCATGTCTTGGCTATTGTAAATAGTGCTGCAGTGAACATAGGGGTGCATGTATCTTTTCAAATTAGAGTTTTTTTCAGATATATGCCCAGGAGTAGGACTGCTGGATCATATGGTAACTCTATTTTTAGTTTTATAAGTACCATTCATACTGTTTTCCATAGTGGCTGCATCAATTTACATTCCTACCAACAGTGTAGGAGGATCCCCTTTTTTCCACACCTTCTCCAGCATTTATTATTTGTAAACTTTTTAATGATGGCCATTCTGATGGATGTGAAGTGATACCTCATTGTACTTTTGATTTGCATTTCTCTAATAATTAGGGATGTTGAACATCTTTTCATGTTCTTATTGGCCATCTGTATGTCTTCTTTGGAGAAATTAGATGATTACATTTAATGAGGGAGAAACAGTCAACTTAGAAGCACCTCCATCAACATCAGGCATTGTGGTTTCTCATGACACTCATGTTCCCAAGCTCTTACTCAGTGCCAGGCACTCTGTGCTAAGAGCTTCACTCCCAGGAAAGCCCCATAGGAACTGTTTACTACCCCTTTTACAGATGGGGAAAATGAGGCCAAAGAGGGAAGCAAACGAGCATCAGAGTCGAGCTGCCACATAGCCCATCTCATGGCACACATACGCTGTTCCCTCTGCCTAGAACACCCTTCCCCACCCTTCCTGTATTTGTTGTATAAATAGGAGGATAGATGGACCATGAATGATAATAACAACTCCCTTTCCCCAAGCCCTTTCTCTGTGCCAGGCACTGTGCTAGGTGCTTTACATGTATTGATGGTCACAAGAACCTTATGGATGAAGACCCAGGTACAGAGAGGTTAAGTAACTCACCCAACATCACACCAGCAGAGCTCCAACTTGCTCCCTGGCAGCTGGGGCTACAGGATTCCCTGCTACCCCACACTGCCTGGGTGACCCCTGGCCCATCCTACTCCCTCCCCCCTACCCCTTGCCAACTCACTGGGGCCCAGGAAGGGGTCCTTCATGCAGGCCATGTGCAGACCGTGTGACTCTGGAGCTGAGTGGACACGGGCAGCAGAGCTGGAAATGGCAGAGCTCGTGGCCTGGAGCTGGCTCCTCCTCTTACACAGCAGGTGGGAGTCCTGTCCTGTCCCCTACCTACGGATGCCAGCTGGACGGGACAGGAGGGGAGGACAGTTTCTGTTGAGTCATTCCCAGTGGAACCGAGTCATGGTGTGGGTGCTGTAGGGGTCAGAGAGCTCAGGTTCTGGTAAACTTGTTATTATCGTGCTCCTTAGCAAATCTGCTAAGGTTACACCTCCCGGGGTGCTGGCGGGGCACATGGGGGACCTTGGAGGCTCCACTGTATGGATCCTAAACAATATGGTGGGGCAGAGCTAAAATTAACAATGGGAAACCACCAGCTCCTCTTGCCCTCTAAGGAAAGGGGGCTAACAGGGTCTGTGGGCTTCTGGGGAGCACAGAGCGCTCATGCCCACATTTCATAAGAAGGGAACCGGGCTGCACAGAGCCGGCCCCTTGTGAGAAGGGTGAGGTACAAGGGGCCTGGGGGCAGGCAGCCTGGGTCCAGATCAAGTTCTACCCTTTACACTCACTATGTGATCGCGAGCAAGTCGCTTAACCTCTCTGTGCCTCCAAAAAACTCATCTGAAGAAACTGAGATAATGACAGCACCTGCTCCCCAAGAATGAATGGACCTGGCACGGGGCACCAGGACTTCAGCTTACCCCTTATAGTCTCATCAATGACCTTACAAGGTAGGCATTGTGACGGCCATTTACAGATGAAGGAACTGAGGTTAAGACTCTCAGGGGCCACGCAGAGCTAGTGAGAGGTAGAAACAGTCAGGGTTCAAAACTGAACAATGTCCTTGTCTCGGCGTCAGCTTGTTCCTGTTTATTTCTGAGCCCTCTGAGCCTGCCACTATGTGTGGCACCTGTTAGATGCAGTCGTTGTTGTCAAGCAAATAGATAGAATGGGTTGGGGAGGGGTAGTGAGCTCCTCATCACTCCAGAGGTATGCAAGCACAGCCTGGGCATGGTAGGGGTCCTCGAGCGTTGGATTTGGCGTTGAACCCAGTGCTATTCAAGGCCCTTCCCTGCCTCCCTAGATCATAGGGCTCATCACTCTCTTCCCCCGGGACACAGGGATTATTTGGCTTGTTTTACAGTGGGGAAAACTGAGGCCCAGAGCCAGGATTTGCCCAAGGTCACTCATCCAGCTCCAGGTGAATCTGGGCTGGGGCCTCAGTCAAGGTAGATGGTCAGCTGAACCCACCTCACACCACCCCAGGCACAGGGAGTCAGAAAGGTGGGCTCCTGCCTCTGAGCGACTAGAGAAAGGGGGCTGGGTGGAAAGGAGGACGCAGGCCCTCGGACAAGGCAGGGCAAATCCTGGAGCCAAAGGCAGGTGCTCAGGGGTGTGCGGGACCAGGGAGCAGGCGAAGGCCACCGGAAATGGCAACCTCAGACTCCTTTTGGTCCCTCGTTGGACAAAATGAAGAAATGAGAACCCAGAGAGAGATTCTTTTGTCCCGGGACTGTGATATCATGCAGTGCACAGGAGGGGGAGTTGGGGCGTGGGCCTGGCAAAGCCTGATGCTCCAGCAAAGGTGGAGGACGATTCACACCAGGTGGGAGTTTTCTGGCCCTACTCAGCCCCCTTCCGGCTCCTGCCTCACACCAAAGTCAGAAATAGCTGTTATTTTCTAAGCATTCGGGATGCACAAAGCCCTGTTCACTCATTACGCTCTGCATTTATCCTAACACAGCCCTGTGAGGTAAGCACTGGGAACACCATCACCTTCATTTCTTCAGAAGAGGAAACTGCAGCCAGAGAGGTTAAGAAATGCCCGAGGCCACACAGCCAGCGAGAGGCAGAGCTAGGAGTTAAGTCCTGCTGGCTGCTGGGTCCCAGGCCTTTGCCCCCTGTCACCCAGCCTCTGATGGCCTCGTTCTGGGGATAGAGAATACCCTCCCTTCTCTCCAAGGTCATCTCATCAGAACTTCAGGGTGAGAGTATCTCAACCTCAGCATTCACCTTCTGGAAAATGACTCGTGCTCTGGCCAAGAAGCTGCAGTCCTCGCGCAGGACGAGGGGCAGGTAGCAAAGCGGCCAACAGGGTCAGCTGTAAGCCTGGGCCACCCACGTTGATCACCCACCCAACGGGAATCTCCTTTTTTTAAAAAAAAAACCAGCTTTTGGGAGCTAGAACTCACATTCCATCTACTTCACACCATCAAAGTGCACAGCGGAACGGTTTTAGTCTATCCCAGAGAAACCATCACCACAATCGCTTTCAGAACATTTTCATCACCCCCAAACGAAATCCTGTATCTCGGGGCAGTCACTTCCCATTCCCCGCCCTCACTGCCCATCCCAGGCAACCACTAATCTACTGTCTCTGCATCTGCCTCTTCTGGACATTTCTAGAGATGGAGTCCCAAGAATTGTGTCTTTCACAGGCACCTTTTCTGGAAGCCTCATAATCACCTCTTGCAGGAAGACTGTGTTCTCTCCATTTTATAGGTGAGGGAACCGTGGCTCAGAGCGATCAAGTAACTTGCCCAAGGTCACCCAGCTCGGGAATGGTGGGCGGATTTGCACCATGTCTGTCTGGCTCCAGAGACCCCAGGCCACCCTCTTAGGCCTCAAGCCCAGAGTTGCCCGACAGCTTCAGGGCCCTGAGGTTAGGGGTTTGGGGGCAGGAGGAAGGCGGAAAGGCTAGGGGTGTTTGTGGGTGTGGAAGCCAGGGCTGGAGGGGCAGAGAGCCTGGGGGAGGCACTGGGTCCCACCACCAGACAGCAGGACGCCAGGGAGGAAAGGAAACTTGCAGGATAGGCCGTGGAGGCAGGAAGGGAGTGGGGTGGCCAAATTCCCCCTGGGGCGGCAGTCTGCCTGCCTCCCCCCCAGCCCCGCCCTTCCCGATGATTGGTCCAGTCACAGCCTCCCCATGACTCCACTGCCACCTCCTCCCGCTCTGGAAATAGCTCTCTGCCCCCTTGCTCCCAGACCCGGGCCCAGTAGGATGACTCAGCATGAGCCCCAGAGCTGGCTGTCATTCTGCCCACTCCTCCGCCCCCCCAGCCCGTCCCTCTCTGGCTGGAACTCCCAGGAAGTAACTACCACCAGACCCGCGGTGACTGTGTCAGGATGGCCTCGGCCCGCACGCCCTCTGGGCCAGGCTCTTCTTCCCTCACTCCCTTCTAGTTAGGGGGCTCTGTTCACCTTTTACTGGAAACCCCCCCTGGGGTACATGTAAGAACTTCAGGTCCTCTTGCAACGCTCTCTGTGTTTTTTAAGTTATTTCTGTATCTCGACCCCCCAAAAAACAAATTTTAGAATATGCTCTTTCAGGCTGCTCTCAGCTTTGGACCACCAATTTGACCCATCCTACCAGCCCCCTTGGGAATCACCAACTTAATAAGTTTACCCGTTCATGGATGGGGAAACTAAGGTTCAGAGAGGGAAAGGGGCTTCCCCAAGGTCACTTGGCTGGGAAGGGGCAGGCTTGGAACATGAATGTGTATCCCAGTGCCCTGGAAATGGCATTCTGAGGGTTTGCTTGTGGGCCCAGCCCGCCAGTGTGAGGAGGGGGACCCTTGATCCTTGGTGGCTTAAGGGTTAAATGATAGGGCTTCCCTGGAGGCACAGTGGTTGAGAGTCCACCTGCCGATGCAGGGGACACGGGTTCCTGCCCCGGTCCAGGAAGATCCCACATGCCGCGGAGCGGCTGGGCCCGTGAGCCATGGCCGCTGAGCCTGCGCATCCGGAGCCTGTGCTCCGCAGCGGGAGAGGCCACGGCAGTGAGAGGCCCGCGTACCTCAAAAAAAAAAAAGTTAAATGATAGCAGCAGCTGTTTATTACACCAGAGTACCAAACTTTTTTTCAGTTTCATCCACTGGTTCATTTAGAGCCGGACAGCCTGGGTTGGAATACCAGCTGCAGCAAACTTAGTGCTCTGTGACTTTGAGCCAATCATTTAACGTCTCTGAGCCTCCCTCTCTCATCTATAAAATGGACATTATAATAATAGCCTCTGCCTCATAGGGCCGTAGCGAAGGTTAGATGAGTGAATACGCCCACAGCGCTTAGAAAGTGCCCAGCTCACGCTGAGTGCTTGATAAAGGCAAGCTGTTTTGTTACTATTCCTGGCGGATGCATTATGTGGGCCGAACCCAGTGCCCCTCCCCTTCCCCAGCCTCAAGGAACTCACTGGGAAGCGTAAGAAACTGTCTAGAAAATAGGGCTGCTACGGTCCAGAGAGGTAGGGGCTGGGGTGAAGATTGGGGCTGGGGTTGCAGGACCCAAAAAGGGGGCCTGGCCCAGCCTGGGGGTCCCTACAGAGCTCCACGATGCTGTGGAAGGTGCCAGCTGGGAGTCGGAGGTCGGAGTTCCAGCTCCAGCTCTGCTGCCCACCTGCTCTGTGACCTTGGGCAGGTCACTTGCTGACTCTGGGCTGCAGGCTCTTGCCCTGCATGGCGGAGGTGCCAGGTCTCTGGGGACCTGGGCAGCCAGACGTCCGGGAGGACAGCCATGGCTCTCTGGGCTATTTTTACTTGGACTGAGGGCAGTCACACACTCTTCTTGGAATCAGAACCTGAGAGATGCCAGACGGAGCCCCAAGGTCATGCAGCACGACCCCTCCTGTGTCTGAGGCTGGGCCAGCTCACTCAGCAGCCTCTTTGGGCCCAGTCTGGTCCCATCTATAAAACCCAAGGCGGGGCATCCCTCTCTCTCTGGTCCCCCAGAACACTGCACCCCAGTTATTACAACCTGACCTCATGCACCGCCACGCTTGGACACATTGTTATTTTTATTTTAAGCCGTTTAGAAAGCCACAGAAAAGTTATGAGATTGGAGATGGGGAGAAAAGCTGGGAGTGGAGATGAGTGACAGAGACGCAGAGACACAGAGATGGGGAGAGAGAACAGAGAGATGGAGATAGAAACGGACAGGCAGAGACAAAGATAGAAATGGAAAGAGAGGTATAAGTCAAACACAAGGAGACAAAAGTAGAAAAGTATTTAAAGAAAGAGAGGAAAGACCTGGGGGCGGGGCAGGGCGGGGGGTGGGGGACGAGGAGGGGGAAAGCAGTGGGGAAACAGCGCGGGAGAGGAGATACAGAGACGAGGAGGGGCCAGGTACAGGGTCGGCCAAGCTTTCTCTTCTCTGGGCCTCAGTGGTCTCACCTGTAAAACCACATCTGAGCTAAGTGACCCCCAAGGGCTCCCTGAACTCTGATGTTCAGACCCTGTGGTGTGAGGCATCTTGAGAATGGGTTGGAGTGATGGGTCCCACCAACCTCCTAACTCTTCAGAGTTGGGTCATGCTTTGATATTCACTCCCCACTGTCAGCTCTATATAACTAACCCCATCTGGCATGTGGGAAGCTGAGGATCAGAGAGGGGCAAACATTCTTCTAAGGCCACACAGCCGACTGTGATGGGAAGGGACCTGGGCTGCTGAATGTGGTGGGGAGGCCTTTCCACCCGCCTTCCGACTCCTTGTGTCTGTGGACCCATATCCCAGTATCCCCGGTGGCTGTCACATCGCCTCCCCTGCTTCATCCCCTCCCTGGCCCTCGGTGCTCAGTGGACCAGGGCAGAGGTGACCCAGCCACATACACACTTTTTCCATGCTGCCTGTGGACACTCTCTGAACAAAGGGCAAGAAGGGAACATGTGTTCCTCACCCAGGCTCCCTTCTCCCCATTCCTCAGTGAGCTACTGCAGCCTGGGACTCCTTCACTAAGGAAAGAGATAAAATTCAGGGAGAAGAAGTAAAGCAGAGCCTGGGTTCCTGCTGTTGGAGCGTGGAACAGTGCGCCCTCGCTGAGTGTGCCGACATCCCAGCCCTCACGGCCAGCACTGTGGGTTCCCTACCCAACAGCCCTCTCCTCAACGCCATCCCACCAGCTACCTCCCTTTCCTTAAGAGTCTCACATTGGTTTGGGGGTTCCACACCCCCCCGCAATGATGCTCAGGGAAGGTGACTCCAGACGGCCCCAGAGGCGAGTTACAGTTGCTCTCAGCCCGTCATGGTGGTCTTGCCTGTGATTGGCTTAAGCATGGACATGTGGTTGTTTCCTGGGAAAGGGAGGCTGAGAGGGAATTGGTCAGAGTGGAGGGAGAGGGACTTCTAGGAAGTTCTTCTTTGTTTTCGAAAGGGGACATGAAGCAGAGACTTGCCTTTTCCTGCCTTTGGATGTTGAATGAGGATGTGATGCCTGGAGCTGTGGCAGCCATCTTATGACCTTGAAAGGAAGGTGAATTGTAGAGAAGAAGACCTCACGCTGCATAAGTGACCCCGAGCTGGAGCCCCCTTGCTGAGCCCTTTCAAGCCCAAGGGCCATGAGAGGCAATAATGAAATACTGAACTGTTGTATTTTAAACCATTATATTTTAGGGTGATTTATTATACAGCAATAGAAATCAGAACAGTAAGCGTTTCATAGATATTTGGTGAACTAATGTATTGCGTACATGATTAGGTGGATTTTTTTTTTCTAAGAGAAGCTGCAACGTGAAAGAATCCAAGAGCTGCCATTGAGTAGCAGTGACCTCAGGTGCCCTGGAGTAGGTCACCTTTCCTCCAGAGAGTTCCTCAATGGCTTTTCGTAGACACTGCCACGAACGGTGAGAGGTGAGATACAAGTGACCCAGATCTGGCCAACCCGTAGCCTTTGGAACATCACCCACAACTTAGGAACCTGGCCAGCCCAGCCTGCAGACACTTAGTGGGGATTTGGTCACTTGTCTTCAACTGGCAGGTCATTGAGTCTCGCCTGCAGAATATCACAGAGTGTCATCGGCTCTGTCTCAAGGTGCCCACAGCATGGAGGGCGGGCGGGACTCCAGGACACAGGTCACTGGAAGAGGGAGTGTTGGCCTGTCCAGAAGGTGTATCAAGATCACAACCACGTGGCTAGTGACAAGGGCAGCACCAGAGGCTGCCACCGTGGGACAGATCAGAGCCTCTGGGCCTCTTCCCATCACGTTTGCAAGGACTGGCTCCCCTTGGACTGAGTTAGCCCTGGACTCTTGGTCAATTCAGGGAGAAGAAAGGAGGTCCCGAATGAGAAGTTGGACTTCCTGCTAATTCGGAAGTGGAGGCTCAAGCTGGTTTTACTTTGAAAAATGTGGGAGTTGGGGTTCTATTTACCCCTAAGGGGATGAGACATGTCATGCTGCTTAAATAAATCTGGAGATCCCCCGAGGCAGGGAGCGGTTAAGAGTGAACACCCTGTTATACGTACAGTAGAAATTAACACAACATTGTAAATCAACTATACGTCAATAAAATAAATTTTTAAAAAGCCATCAAAAATCAACATTATGGTGGGGAAAAAAAACAAAAAAAGAGTGAATACCCTGGGTGCAATCCCAACTCTACTACTTCTCAGTCGGTGATTCTAGGCGAGTTGTCTTAGTTTCCCCATCTGTAAAATAGGGATGGTGGTTGTACTAGTAAGGGTCCGCCAGAGAAACAGGACCAACAGGAAGTATAGAGAGATTTATTTTAAGGAATTGGCTCACACGATTCTGGGGGCTGGCTAATCTAAGATCTATAGGGCAGGCCGGGAGCTTAGACAACCCCTTCCCCATCGCCTGCACACTCCACCATCTAGCACTTAAACCTCTTCTTGACACCCAGGCATCTTAGCCTGGCACAGACGACCCCCAACCCCCAGAATTATCTAAAACCACCACTCGTTTCTCCTTCACACGATGGGCTCCAGCTCCATCGGAAATGGGATGGAGCTGGGACCTGGGACCTGGTCCATCCCAGCTCTACACCATCACACCTGTTCTTCCCTCTTGCCTGATTCCCTACCATAAGGATGATAAACTTCTGGCCATGCTTAAGACCCAGCGTGCCTGATCCCCTCTAGGCAATACTGATTTTGTCTCTCCTCTCTGCTTCTCACTGTACCCTGTAGACACCTCCGTGCCCCTCTCTCTCTTTCCCTCCTCCCCGCCTCCACTCCCACCAGATTGCAAATGAAACTGGAGATTTTGTTTTATTCCTTTTTACTTTTTTTTTTTTTTTTTGCGGTATGTGGGCCTCTCACTGTTGTGGCCTCTCCCGTTGCGGAGCACAGGCTCCGGACGCGCAGGCTCAGCGGCCATGGCTCACGGGCCCAGCCGCTCCGTGGCACGTGGGATCTTCCCGGACCGGGGCACGAACCCGTGTCCCCTGCATCAGCAGGCGGACTCTCAACCATGCACCACCAGGGAAGCCCCCTTTTTACTTTTACTTCCTTATTACTTTTTGTTGTTGAACGGTCTAATTTTATTTATTTATTTGTCTTCACCTGGAGGCTTGTGGGATCTTAGCTCACCAACCCGGGATTGAACCCAAGCCCTCAGCAGTGAGAGCACAGAGTCCTAACTACTGGACCACCTGGGAATTCCCTGAACGGTCTAACGTAAACATGACATTGCTCCGAGACTGAGCCACATGAGTCTCCAAGTTTATTAGGGTTGCACCCAGTTAGTGGTACATTCATTTGTGCCCAGATATAGGTTTCTCTTTGGTGTTGTGACCTTTACCTGTGTAAATGCGAGATCATGTCAATGAGCATCTAGTTTAGAACCGATCCATGCACTTTCCGAAGTTTATTACCTAACTGTGACGTGACTTTGATGAATATTCTCCCCTCCACTTACTGCCCCAGCCTCCTATGCTCCTGTTCTGAATACCCGAACAGCTGGCCCCATAGCAGAGGCTCAGTGATTATCAGAGGACAGAGGACCAGTGATTATCAATACCACCAGGTGATACCCCCTCTTTATAACAAACATTTGCTAACATCCCCTTTGCTATCCTAAAATGAAGCCCATCCGTAATACAACTTACTATTGATACATCCATAATTTAAAAAATTCAATATCATATCCTAACTATACTAGGTATAAAGATAAAAAGAAAGTTTTTTATGATAAAATAAAATGTTTTTCAATATTTAAATGCTTGGGCATAAGGGCACCAGAGGACACATGGACAAGTTTGATGTTTGCACCTATTCATAGAACTGCCACCTTTGCAATACTTACCAGCGCAGGTATGTTGGGTGGCTGACTGCATAGTCAGGACAGGCTGGGCTATGCTGCAATGACAAACACTTCAGACATCTCCCAAATCCTCAAGGTGACTTCTCACTCACACTTCACGTTCAGTATGGTTGGCAGGGCCTCTGCTCTTCCCTGATACCCAGCTGGACCACAGAGACTCCGTCCAGACCTGCACGTTCATGGCCGCTGTGACTGCGGAGAGATGTGGAGAACACTCATTGACTCTTAAAACCTCCACCGGAAATGACGCATATCCCCTCACATTTCATTGGCTACACAAGACTTATGTGTACCTAATTTGAAACATCCTACCTTGTTCCTGAAAGGAGGGGCACTCAGAGTACTTACATCCATAGTGATGGTCACAGCCACAGAATCCCGTGGCGGCACTGCTGCGAGGGGTGCCACTTACTGAAATGGTGAACAAGACTTGGAAAGTTCCCGATTAAAAAAAACGTATTTTTCAATTTACAGCATAGTTGTATTCTTGGAACATTTAATGTATTTTTAAACAGTTCAAAGATAATGTATGTATAAGTAAAATTGATAAGTTCTAGAGTTCGGGTCAAGAACGTGGAATAAATCTTCCTTGTGCATTTTTTCCTGCACATTCTAGAACACCCATCATCCCTCTTTCTCCCCTCCCCCCACTAAATGTCAGTATCCTCTTCACTGCCAAAAACACTCCCATAGGGCTTCCCTGGTGGCGCAGTGGTTGAGAGTCCGCCTGCCGATGCAGGGGACACGGGTTCGTGCCGCGGTCCGGGAAGATCCCACATGCCACGGAGCGGCTGGGCCCGTGAGCCATGGCCGCTGAGCCTGCGCGTCCGGAGCCTGTGCTCCGCAACGGGAGAGGCCACAGCAGTGAGAGGCCCGCGTACTACAAAGAACAAACAAACAAACAAACAAACAAAAAACACTCCCACAAATACCCAGAATGCCCCTATAGGGGACAATATGTGCCCCACTGAGAGCCACTGATTTAGGTTACTGGTTGGGACAAACCTTTTCCAACAGAATAGCCTTATTTGGCTTATTTCTAGTGAAATACCATCAGAATCTAAATATACACCTTGGCTGAAAGTACCACTGCTCTGGCTAAGGCAGGGATGCCCGTTCTGCCCCACACCTGCCATAAACACCCCCTCCCACATCTGTCAGAAGACCCTGAGTCCCCAGTGCTCAAAACCCAGGGCTTCAAATAGCCCAGTTTCATAATTCACTAGGCCCACAAACTCACCTCTTCCCTGTGGTGAGTGGGGGCCATCCTGCCCTTTGAGGGTATCGGATGATTCACGGGAAAACTTTGGATGAGGTGGTTGAAGTCTACATTCACCACGACGGAGGGAAAGGTCACCGGCCAGAATGTGAAACACTCTGTACCTCGGACAAGATACTCATCTTCCTTGAGAAAACAATATCTTTTGATAAGTGGAAGTATTTCCAGCAAAGATCCTGTTCTAAATGTGATGACAGAGGTTCAGTATTTTGTTTCTATTTCTGTGGAAAATGCCAGCACAGAAAGAGTTTTTATATCCGTGGGGAATGTGTATATATATATATATACCTATGTGGTTGGACCAAAGCAACAGAATTGATGCAGGTCAACAGAGGTGAAGTTTTTTTGGCTCTGTTTTTAAAAGTTGTACCTTTCACTTGCTAGGGGACGAAAAATGAAGTGTGTTTGGGGGTGGGGAGGGAGAAAGAGAGAGAGGGAGTGCACACAAAGAAAAATAAAATGTAAGATATCATTTAAATTATGGATAAAATGACAAATGTTTGTGTGATGTCTGGTAAGCTTTATGAAGCCTGGCCTCTCACTTTTTTTAAATTTTTTGTCTTGTTTATGGCTTCCCTTGTTGTGCAAAAGCTTTTAAGTTGGACCCATTTGTTTATTTTTGTTTTAATTTTCATTACTCTAGGAGGTGGGTCAAAAGAGATGTTGCAAGAGAGAAACGACTTAAATAATCATCAGTAAGGGAATGACTAAATCTCAGTGTTACTTCCATACAAAAGAAAAAGAAATAGTTATTAAAAAAGAATGTGTTGGGAGAAGGGGGCGTGATAAATTAGGAATTTGGGATTAACATATACACACTACTATAAATAAAACAGATAAACAAGGACCTACTGTATAGCACAGGGAACTACACTCAATATCTTGTAATAACCTATAATGGAAAAGAATCTGAAAAAGAATATATATGTATACACACACAATATATATAGAGATAGATAGATAGATATAACTTAATCACTTTGCTATACATCTGAAACTAACACACCATTGTAAATCAACTATATTTCGATAAAAATTTTTTAAAATGATGTTGCTGTCTCACTTTTTTAAACATCTTTATTGGAGTATAATTGCATTACAATGGTGTGTTAGTTTCTGCTTTATAACAAAGTGAATCAGTTATACATATACATATATTGTCGTCACCTGATACCTCCAGCTCTGTTCAGTTGAAGTGTGCTAAGTTGAGCTCAGATGAGTCATCATGTACACAGCTCTTCACAGTTTATCACTTAGAATTTCCCAGCTCTTACCCAAGCACTGATTTCTTTTATGTCCTCTCCAACTTCTCAGCCTGGCTCCACCCCAAAAGCCACAGTCCCAGGCAGAGACATTAGAGCTGGCTTTTAGGGTCTAAAGAGGTCACCTTGGTTGTCCTGGGGGTGTGAGTCCCGTGGATCTCAGAGCAGCAGGTAAAAGGGACTAAAAGTCGAGATCAGACCTCACAATGGAGGGGTTAGACAGATGTTCACACCCTCAGACTCACACATATAGCTGCACACACTCTCGGCATCCCCACAGAGACGACACACACACACAGATACATAGACCTCAACCTCAGGAACCAGATATTCAGAACCAGGCTCCACTGATGCCTCCTGATTCTAACGTTTACAATGTTTTACAGTTTACAACATGCCATCATGTCCAGGAGAGAAGTAGGGCGGCCTCACTCCCATCTTCAGCTCACACCGTTTGAGCTGGCATGATAGAGCGGGCACTGTGCGAGGGGGTAGGTATGCAAAGATAAGCAAAACTGAGGGGACCCCTACCCTCTCTGTCCAATAAGGGAGAGACAAAAAGCCAAAGGAAACAAAACAAGGGAAAAAAACCAAAGTCATAATTATAAATTGTGGTAAAGATGTCCACTTCTGGAAGTATGGAAGCCTAGATAGTGTGAAATACAATCCTAATACCTCAATGATTCTGGATAAAAAAATACTTGAAAAACTGGGAGAAATGTATAACTGTGCGAGCAAGAAAATAAGGAAAATTCTGAATGATAAATAGCCACGAGGCGGACAATAGGAGAGAGTCATGGAGGACAGTTTGAGCCCATGTAAAAAACATCTCATGGGGATTCCAGAAGGACATAATAGATATGCAAGAAAGGCGACACTTGAAGAGATATTTTATATATAAAAATCCTATTGGGACCTCCCTGGTGGCGCAGTGGTTGGGAATCTGCCTGCCAATGCAGGAGACATGGGTTCGAGCCCTGGTCTGGAAAGATCCCACATGCCGTGGAGCAACTAAGCCTGTGCGCCACAACTACTGAACCCATGTGCCACAACTACTGAAACCCGTGCGCCTAGAGCCCGTGCTCCACAACAAGAGAAGCCACTGCAATGAGAAGCCCGAGCACCACAACGAAGAGTAGTCCCTGCTCGCCGCAACTAGAGAAAGCCCGTGTGCAGCAACGGAGACCCAACGCAGCCAAAATATAAATAATAAATAAATAAATAAATAAATTTTTTTTTAAAAAAAAATGCACTTAAAAAAAATCCTATTGGCTGTGTTTCTCTGGAGAATTCTGACTAATAAGCCATCTCGGAGACTAGTCCCTGTGACTGGACCACACCCCCATCTCCTCAGATTCCTCAGGGTTCAGTCTTCTCATCTCCATACTCCCGGAGCCCTAAGCCCATGAGCTCCCCAAAGATGGAGGCAGGCCTGTGGGCTTCCCCAGGGCACCCCAGAGTGAGCCCAGG
Organism: Aethalodelphis obliquidens; assembly: GCF_003676395.1. Taxonomy (NCBI): domain Eukaryota; kingdom Metazoa; phylum Chordata; class Mammalia; order Artiodactyla; family Delphinidae; genus Aethalodelphis; species Aethalodelphis obliquidens. The sequence goes on from NW_020837952.1 coordinate 52,908,401, forward strand.
GCCTGGTATGTTGCAGCCCTCAGTAGGTATTTATCTAATGAATACATTTCCCTGCTACCTTCAAGACCTAGCACAGATTCTTTTTTTTTTTTTGGCCATGCTGTGGGGCACGTGGGATCCCAGTTCCCCCGTCCAGGGACCAAACCTGCGTCCCCTGTGGTGGAAGCGCGGATTCCAGATTCTTTCCTTCTCACTCTCACTCCACAGAAGCTTCACGAAGGAGGAGATCATGTTTACCTTATTTGAAGCTGGGACCCCTAGTCCCAACCTGGGACCTGGCACATAATATTTGCTCAAGAAATATTCGTTAGATCAATGCAGAATATATGCCATTGCAGGATCACATTTAAAAAATTTAGCCTATATATTCCTCTGGGGTGTCCTTTCCTCCTTTGCTCTTTCCTTTTAAGACCGCAGGGTATTTCTGTGCCCAAACCTCAAGAAAGGATGTAACAGCTGAAAGCAAGAAAAACGTATCCCTCGCCTGGATTTGCAGATTCAAAAGCTCAGACCTGAGAGGACCAGAAAGAACACACAGAAGGACAAAAGATTTGGAGGAAATCATGAGGCATCCCTGCTGCCCAGGCTGGAAAATCATTTTCTGAACCATCAGAAGGAAAGGAGTTGAAAAGGAAATAAGATTGCAGTTGGTGGCGGTTCCCAGAGAAAGTGGTTCTATCTCTGCTGGGGGCCACTGCTAGCTCAGAGAGCGCCCTTGTGTGAATGAGGAAAAGGCACCCTTTCCAGGTGCACAGCTTGGCAACTGGATCACAGACTGGATCTAGCCTTATGAGCCCCTCCCGCACCCCAGCCAGGCACCCATGTGCAGTGCACACCCCATATAACCGTACGGGGCAGCCAGGCACAAGCTCCGCTAATCCCTGCCAGAAGCAGAGAAAAGCTCAAACAGGCCTGTGGGGTCTGAACAGAGGAAACCTGTGCTTCATGTCCCAGGCAGAGCCGAACGGGGCTGGGGCGGGTTCCTGGAGAGAAGTGGCGTCAGGCAGAAGGAGCTTTGGGCAGCCCCAGAATTTCCATAGGTGCCTGATGGGGGCAATAACTGAAGACCAGGTGGGGTGCAGCATCCCTGAGGATACTACTGGGGACAGATGACAGCAATGACCAGATTGCCACCTCCCTGCCTATACACACTACAACCTGGCACATGTAAGCTTCTTGGAATTAATTAGTCGACACCCCAGGGACATTTGGATTGGGGGAGAAACCTCAAAGAGACTGAGGTTAAGTAGCTGCCGCCCAGCCACAATGAGGATTCCAAATAAAAATTCAGTTGAGTTGTAGAAAAAAAGAAGTTACCCTTTTTGCACGTCAAAGATATAAACAGATCTTTTTATCTGCTGTGCTCCGCAAATATTTGTTGAACGAATACTTAATGTGTGTGACAAAGGCCTGGTACTTCTCTGAGACCCTGAGTTTTATTCTGCCCTGATTTAATTATCAGAGCACATCATCTCCCTGACTAGATTATCATTTGCTTGAGGGCAGGGACCAGATTATTCCACTTTAGATCCTGCACACGTATCCTGTACAGAAGTGTTGCTTGCCTGGGCATTCAATGGCGTTACTATATAAATGCATGGAATTTTTCTCCAGACTCCAGATCAAAAAGCTCCCCTCCTCCTGTTTTCCCCTCCCCTCCTCTCTCAACTTCTCAGACAGCATAAGAATTCCCAAAGCCTGGAGCAGAGCGGGAGGAGGGGGACTTTAACTCTGTCCTCGGACGCTGCAGCACAGCCTGATAAATGAGCCCGTTAGGATTTGAGACGTGTCTGTTTCTGAAGATGGGTTCTGGCCTGTTCAGTGGCCACGAACCTTGGTGTAGTCTGAGGTTTGGGGCAGGGAGGTCGGGCTCATCACAGGGGTCTGGCCGCTTGAGGGCAGGGGGCACTAGGTTGCCTGTCCTGGGAGCCCCTGGAGATGTATGGCGCCGAGGACTTGGGCATCTTGGGTGCTCTTCAAGTCCCTCTCGGCTTGGGTACCCACAATGACCCAGACCACCAGACCCCTGTCTGTAGCCTCTGCTCCAGTCGGCTTCCTGGCTGCCGCGGTCACATACCAAGGTTTTATTCTGGGTCCCTGGAGCGAAATTTACACATTCTGCCCATGCAGTTGGCCTTTGTAGACAGGGATTGTGTCTCTTGGCCTGTGTCGGTAAGTTATTCCCCATGCGTCTGTCCTTTGTCTGTGGCCAGAAGGTCAGCGCCTGCCAGCGGCTGGCCGCCTAGCTGTCTCCCCAGCTGGAGTCCCTGCCAGCTTCCAGGCCACACATTAAACCCAGCTCTGCCACTTACTAACTAGTATCCTTGAGTTTATTACCTAAATTGTGGTAACCACAGTGACCACCTTCCCCTGATTCTGCCTCTTCTGCTCTGCGTTCACGCAGCCCCGGGCTCCCGGCACTGATCGACTGCTTGCTGCCCCCACCAGACGAGGCTCTACCCTCCATCTCCCAGTGCCCAGCACTGTCCCTGCCACTGAGTGGTGGCTCTGCCTCCTGCCCATCCTCTCCCTCCCTCCCTCCCTCCTCCCCATAAGGCTCCCTGCACACACAATCCCATCATGGCCTTTTCTCCCTCTGAACCCCCCCCTTCACTTGCTCCAGGGGATGAAAAACACCAGGCAGAGTCTATGGCATGCGAGTCTTTTATTAAGCCAGGTGAGTCACTCCATCACCTGAGAAGGTACACTCATGTTCCAGATACCACGCGCCCCAGGGGCTGAGTGTGGCTGTCCAGTCCAGCCCAGACCTTCCGGTGCAAGGGGACATTCTACTTTCTTCACGGGGTGAGGTGATGGGTCAGAGAATTATGGCTGGCATTTAGGTGGACGGTTTGGATTGGGGATTTAAGGTGAGCTTGGAAGGAATTGGGTTGGGATTTAGGTGAAAGGAGAGTTGAGTGGGACCCAAACTCTGCGGGCCACCGTGAGGAGAGCCAAGCTTCTCCTGGTTACCAAGCTGACGACCCTCCACAGGAAGCCGGTCCCCAGGCACGTGAAACCACCTGAACAAACCCTCATCCCTCTCCCTGCCCCCAGCCCCTCCGCATCTCCCACGGCCTCTCACAAACAAAGCAGGCACTCACTCAGAAGCAGGCACTACAGCTACACAAGATTAAGTCCCCTCCCTCTCTGCCCAGGTGGGTGGGGAGAGGGGCATGGGGGGTGAGGCTTAGCCATGGAAGCCCAGCTCCTTGTACTTGGCGGCGATGTCCTTCCGGAACAGTTCCAGGGCCTTGTTCATGGCTCCCTGGGCATCGGCACCGAACTCCGCAGGATGCCTACTGTGCAGAACATGGATGATGGCTTCCGAGATGAACTGCAAGGACAGGGGCAGAGGGGGGTACTGGTCACAGGCAGGACAAGCCAGGGGCCAGATGGGAATCAGCCCGAACCCATCTTCTCTTTATTCTAGGGTCGTTTATTGAGCACTTACTATCTACCAGGCATGCTGCTGAACGGCCTCCATGGATTAACTCCTTTAATCCCCACAACCCCGTGAGACAGGTACAGGTGGGGAAACGGAGGCCCATCTTGGTACAGATGAGGAAAGGTCAGGCCATGGAACCACGGTCAAGGGGCTAGGTGGGCTGGCTCACCAGCTACCCTCAGCTGTGCTCAGCTCGAGGACCCAACCTCGGAGAGGAAGGGAAATACTCCTACTCCATGGTTTTATCCAGGATTTGGCACTCCGAAAATCTAGAAAGAAACTATTTCCATTTGTGTGTATTTAATTTTTGCGTTTAATGGCTTAGGACGGTGATTGCTTTAAATAGCCTTTTTGGGGTTTGGGCAGGGGGTCAGAACATCATATTTTCTGTGCCAAGCACAGAGTTGGTACTCAGAAGTATAGGTGGGAGGGAAGGAGAGAAGGGAGGAGGAAAGGGTTCAGGCCTACGACTCAGCCCCAGGACCAACTGTATCTTACACCAGCCTCACCTTCACTCTTTGCTTTCCCATCCACAATGTCATTACCCGGAAAATGGACACAGGTCATCTCTACAGCACGGGGCTGCTTTAGGGACTGAAAGATCTTGTGTCTGTAAGAAGCTACTGTGCTTTTTCAACGGTTCAGAAAGATTTGATGCCACTCACTACCGGGGCCTGTGGTCAAAGGGTGTCATTTTACAGGGGCCCAGACTGAGGTCACGTAGCAAGTGGACCCAGGGGATCGTGGACAAATGACAGCCAGAGCCAGGGACAGAGACAGAGAGGGCACCGCGGTTGGGTTTGCCCATTTTCTCCAGTGCCCGGGGTGCAAGTGGCCAAAAGCAGGGTGGGGTTGTGTGAGCGGGGGGGAGCATGTACTGCGGGCAGCCTTAGAAGCACAGATGTCAACATCTAGTAAGCCCTGCTTGGCTCAGAAACAGGGACAGCTCCACAAACACCTGCTGCTGGGCATCGATGTGGACATGTGTTTAATTCCCTTTTAATGTCATAAACACAACAAGAGGAAGTGGGGGGAGGGACTGACGTCAGCAAGCCCTGCCCATGGAGAACTCAGAGACCCAAGTGCCAGGCCCAGCTCCCTGACCTCCATGTGTGACCTCACCTGTAACATAGGGGCTCGTGACCCCATTAGGTCCCCCCACTCAGTTTTCCTGAGTCAGTGGCAGAGCCACAAATACTTAGAAAATCGTGGGCTGGGGCAGCTGGCAGATTGAGTAAAGATAGTTGCTTTGAGCACCCAGCGCCCTCTGTGCCCCCTCACTCACAGGTGAGAAGGAGAAATTTCTTATGAAGAACACAGACGAAGGTTCCATAGTGAGGGAAAGAGTAGACATGGGGCTCTGTCTTGATTCTTTTGCAGGGATTATGCAGTAAATTAAACCTGTTTTAAGTAGACCTGGGTTCTAGTCTGCTAGCTGGTAGTGCTACCTTGGCTTTATCATTTTCCCTCTCTGAGCCGGTCTGCTCATCCCTAGAGAGGGGATCCATCATTCGAGTCGTGTTGTGAACACCTCCACGTGCCACTGGGGCTCAGACAGAGGAGGAGCCAGGGTCTGCCCTTGAGGAGCTTGTGTCCCAGCCAGGAGACAGCTGGGTAAAGAGACAAATTACAGTACAGCCGGGCAGGCGCCATGGCAGCGGTGAGGATAAATGCCTTCGCAGCGGAGGGCTGGCAGATGGAGCAGCTGACTGCCTCAGGGGCCAGAACAGAGGCGGTGGCTTCTGAGCTGGGCCTCGGAGGATGAACAGGGATTTGCCAAGAGAAGACGGGGAGGGCAGGGACCACCGCTCATGCAGAATCTCAGAGGCAGGAACTGCTCCTCATGTCTGGGGTGCTGAGATGGGCAGGCAGGATTGTTTGTGTGTGACTTGGGGGAGCAGGTAGGGGTGCAGGGTGGTGAGGCTGAAGAGGATGGTGGTGGTGGTTGTTCGTGGGAGATGCTGTGCCACAAGGGATTAAGAGCTTGGGTTCTAGAGTACCATAGATCAGATTGTACCTCCTGGCTTATAAGCTGGGTGACCTGGGGCAAGCTACTTAACCTCTCTGAGCCTTCAGTTTCCAAATCAGTAAAATGGGGATGAGAAGAGTACCTACCTGGGGAAGAGAATGCTAACTGCCTGCCCAATGTCTATTTTCTCCTTCTTCCTTGTAAGAGAACACTAGTTGTATTTGGAGTGGTAATAGGCTACATTTCCCAGCTTGCCATGCGTATAGATGTGGTCTTGTAACTAACTTCTGGCCAATGAAATGTAAAAAACATTGTTGGATGAGATTTCCGGGGCTCCTTAAAAGAGAGACTTCCTCTCTTCCTCTTGCTCTGTTTGGAATATGGGCTAGACAGCTGGAGCTCCAGCAGCTATCTTGGACCACAAGTCAACTTTGAGGGTGGACACCACATGCCAAGGATGGCAACACAGAAAGAACCTGCATCCCTGGTGACTGTGGGACTCCCATACCAGCTCTGCGCTCCCTACCTCTGAACTTCTTTTATGTGAGAGGGAAATAAAACACTGAATGCAATTCCTAAGTTCATGGGGAAATCGTGAAGATTCCGTGCAGTGACCCAGGCAAATAGCTTATCATGGCCCATCCTAGCTGGGAGCTATCATAATTATCCTTACCTTCTCTGCTGCACCAACCTGCCTGCTGCTCCCATCCCCAGAGGTGATATCCACAGGATCCTTTATCCCCCAGAACCCTACTGCTCCCTCTTGCCACATCCCCTCCTCCCACTGGGTCTAGACATAGGACTCGAAGCTCAGGCTCTCCCCAGCCCACCCAACTTCTCAGCCCATCACAGGGCGTTCAAACCAACTACTTATGCCTCTGACACCTGAGGCTTTCTCTCTTCATCTGTAAAGATGCAGGAACTAATAATTCCTACCCGGAATTGAGCCCACGTTGCTGAACTCCTGCCAACGAGACATGTATGTCTCCGACTCCCAGTGTCACAGGGGTTAGAAGCTGGGGTTCTGGAGGAATAGAGACCTAGTCTGAATCCTGGTTCTGCCACTTGCTGCTTCTGTGACCAGGGACAAGCTACTTAACCTTTCTGTGCCTCAGTTTCCTCATCTGTCGAGTGGGTGTGATAATGGTACCTACCTGTGGAGAGAATGCAAGTTGTGTATCCCAAATCCACTTCCTCCTTGGTAACAAGATACTAATTTGAGGGAGAAATATGTTGACTCTCAATGACCCAGGAGGAAGGTAAAGTGGGTGGCAGCCCACTTTACAGATGAGGAAACGGGGGAACAAAGAGGAACGGCATAGGTCACCCAGCAAGTTACTGGCTGAGCTGGGACTTGAACCCAAATCTCATGCCCTTGAGGCCTCTCCTTCCATCCTCCCAGCCGCTCCCGTCCCTGCCACCCACCTCCAGGTACTTGATGGGAATCTTGTGCTTGGTGGCATGCGACTGGGCCAGGGGCTTCAGCTCCGCGTCATGATGCCCCTTCTTCTTGAGGATGGCCCCCAGGGCGGTGAGCACGGTGTTGCCATGCTTCTTCAGATCCTCTGAGGCCTTCATGTCAGCCTCTGTCTTCAGGTGCTTGAACTTGTCAAATTTCTCCAGGGTCTCGGGATGACCCTTAAAGAGCCTGTGGGCACACGGAGGGCTGGAGTCAGATGCAGGGGTCTGGAGGTGGCCAGACCTGAGTTCAAGCCCACGCTCTCCCAGTTCCCAGCTATGTGACCTTGGGTAACTCACTTCACCTCTCTGTGCCTCAGTCTCATCGAAGGAATGGAGATAACAAGTCCCTCCCTATAGAAGCGTGAGGATTAAATGAGATACTATATGCTGAGGGCCACACAAGAAGTGTATAAATGCTTCCTATTATTAAATATTTTTATCATCATCTTCTCCTTCTTCATTGTTACAGTGAAAGGCAGGAAAGAAAGACATCTCTGCGTTGCACCCGGCTTCACCCCCATTTCCTCTAAGCTGTTGGGAGCATAGATGACTAAATGGCGTCACAGTGGAGCAGGGAAAAGGGGGAGCACTGGGGCCAAAGGACCTGGATTTGCTGAGCACCCACTGTGTGCCAGGCCCGTGCTAGGCTCTGCACCTGCGCTTCCCCTTGGGGACATATTATTCCCACTTTACAGATGGGAGAACAGAGGCTAAGAAGTGTGAAGTCCTGGCTCAATATTACACGGCCGGGGTGCCGAAGAGCCAGACTGAAATCAGGTCCGAGTGACTCAAAAAGTAGCCCATGCAGGGGACCATCTCTGCAGCTTCCTGCCTGGGGATCGCCCTTTGATTTCTTCAATACTTCTGGCTCCAGGAGACTCACTACTACTTGTGAGAGCCGTTCCAGTCTGAGCTCAGAAACCTTAGAAGGCTCTTGCTAATTTTGCTCTGACTCCTTGCACCTCCCTGGCCCCTCACAGTACCGATGGTGAGGGTCCCTGGTGGGAGCTACTGCTAAAGACCAGGTCCCCGCTCCTGCCAGGGTCCCAGTGAGCTGGCCACAGTGATCTGAGCAGCCACCTGTCACCTTGGACCTCAGTCTTTCCTGCTGAGGAAAGGTGGAGGTTAGTTAAAGGGAGTCATACTTGCCACCAGGGCGGGAGTGATTTTCCCCATTTCACTCGTGGGCAAACGGAAGACCACAGAGGTAGGTGAGTTGCCCAGGGTCACGTGTCTGGTCAGTGGCAGAGCCCAGACACAAACCCGCATGAATGGTTCCATAACTCACGCTCTCTCCTTTGTGTCGCACCCTGAAACCTCTGCAGCAGTGACCCTGTCTGCCCTGACTCCCCCTTCTCCTGTCTAATGGCTTCAGTTCTTTTAAAGGTTCCTCTTTTGTAGCTTCCTGGTTTTGCGACACGCTTAAACCTAACTGTGAACACACTCCAGTGTGCACAAGTATCTCATGGCACACACCCATACTCACAGGCGCGTGCACACACACGCACATGCATGCACGACGTAGCACGGACGGGAAGCGCTCCCTTTCCCAGGGGGCGTATCCCTCCCGCTTCCCCCGAACACCCAGGGCTGTCCACAGCCATGCCCAATGTCATCACCTCATCTGGGGCCCCGGCCAAACCTTGTACATCACTGACAGCTCATCCCTGGCACCTTTCACGCAAGGGTCCCTGGGCTCCTGACTATTATTATCTGGTGACAATGATCCTTGAACTCCTGCCTGACAGATGCAAGACCCAGAACCCACAGGCGAAGGCCTGAGGTTGGGACACTGGAGGAAGACTGTCTGGGGCAGAAGAGGGCCAAGGACCTGGGACCCAAGGCGGCCAGGGATCTCAAACATTTTGGGAGTTCCCTGGATGTCTGGGAGAAAGACTTCGGCACTGAGAATTATGGAAGCTGAGCTCTGGCCCCAGCTCTGCCTCCGATGTGCTGTGTGACCTTGAAGAAGTCACTCGGTTTCTCTGGGTCTTGGCGTAACGATCTGTAAACCAAAAGGGTTGGTCTAGCTGATTTCTCAGCCTCCAAGTTCTAAGGCTTGACCTCCACCTCACCCTCCACTCTCAGCACCTGCCAGCCAGAGAGGGAGCCGGGTTTGCTTTAAACAGGGCAGAAAAATTGGGCTCAGGAGCGGCCACCGATCATCCTGGCATCACACAGCCGCCTCCCTCCCTTGGCCCCAAGTCCTGCAGCTGGGAGCCGCCAGGGCAGCCACAGGAGGCCATACCTGCACGTCTGTGACAGCAATTGCCCGGAAAATGAGCAGATGGCAGGCCCTCGCCCTGTAGACATGGGTGGAGGGCTTTTCTCCAGCGTTTCAGAAGGGCCCACTGGCCTTGTGTTTTCATCCTCGATCCTATCATCAACCTGCCTAGTTTATCACAGGCCTGCTGGCAAGTCAGAGGGAAAGGAGGCCATCTCCCAGCTGTTCTCTGAGCTGAGGCCCAATCAGACACCCACACGGAAGACCTAGGACTCTCCCAGGCCTGCACAAATCCTTCTCTGCTCTAGAACCCAAGAACCAGATGAGGATGGGAATTCATCTCCAGTGTGTCAAGACTGTGGGACGATGTAGCGTGGGGGTCGAGAGCAGGCGCACTGGTCCAAGTGGCCTGGATTTGAACTCCAGCTGTGGGACTTTGGGCAAGTTACTTAACCTCTTTGTTCAATGTAGTGATCATAATAATATCTACCTCATAAGGTTGCTGTGAGGCTTAAGTGAGTAAATATACGTGAAACACTTAACACAGGGCCTAGCAATCACTGCGTACTGTATATCTATATAAACATTTGCTGTCCTCTTTACCATCTCTAGCACCATGGTCACCATCACCATCCTTTCCTCCATCATCATCACCATCGTTAGGATTGGGAATTTTTTGTCCTGTCTGTAGCTGCCATTGGTTGGCTGGGACTCTTGGGCCGTGTCTCCTCCCAGCGACATGAGACGTATTGGCCACCAGCAGTGGCTTTCAAACTTTCCATGGCCTCAAAATCCTTTGTTCAAATGCAAAAATTAGTAAAGCAGAAAAGATTTGGGGAACGGAAGGAAAGGCAGGGGCCTGAAGCCCTCTCAGCAGCCTCCACCCTCCCGAAGCCCCCGTTTCCTGGAGCCAGACTCTCCAACTGACCTGCCAGCTATTATGTTCTAGAACATAATGGTCACATACTTGCAGTGAAGCCCTCAGTGTTTTATTAACAGACTCAGCTGAACAGAATTTGCCCTCTTTTATAATCAGAGGAGTGGGAGAAATGACCTTTTCTAGATGAGTAAGAAAGCCCAGGTTCAGCATCTGGAACAGAACCAAAAGGTCAGATCTTAAAGGGGCACTTTCAGCCCTAGGAGTTAGCAGCCCTTTCTCCTTGTCTCCATATCCCAAACACTAAGAGGGCAGAACCAGTTGGCGTGCTTTCTGCATGTCCTACAGCCTAAGACGTGACAGGCTGTTGGGCTCTCTGGCCAGGGGCCAGCAGTCTCCAGCATCATGTCTCGTCCCTGGCACCTGGCCCCAGGCAGTTCTCTCTGATCCACCCTGGAAAAGGAGGAGATGTTTCCCCATGACTCAATACCCCAAGTCTCCTTCAAGACATCCAAGTCACTGACTTAGGGCTGGCAGCCCCCAGATCACCTGGGAAAGACTCCTGCTCGGCAAAATGGTCTCCCACCCCAGCTACCCGGCCTCCTCACCAAAAGTAAGGTGGGATCATGGACTCAGAGAATGCCAGGGCATGAGAGCAGGCAGGGATCTCAGAGACAGCGGCAGGCAATCCCTCCTCTCAGCAAATAGGGAAATGGGACCCAGAGAGGACTAGCGACTTGTCCAAGGTCACACAGCAAATGGATGGCTGAGGAGTTGATGTCAACTTTGGGGGAGACTTTTGTCCAATCAGGCAGGACCTGTTGCAGCCCAAGGAGCCAACTGACAGAGACACAAGAGGAGAAAGACATAAAGGAACACCCCAAGATGCCAGTTAGATTCAACAGAGAACTTGACTGTCCTCTCTCAAGTGTTTCTGGCATGGACCATTAAGGGCTCGAACTCCAGATAACAGGGCTTCTAGGACTGGGCATTCCCCCCAGATTTGGGAGCTGGAGATGGGTGAAACCTGAGGGAGGCTGAAAGGGCATCTAAGTGGGAGAGGACAACCTACTCTGGCTCATACATAAGGAGAAATTCATCTGTAAATTAAAGTGTGAAAGACAATCCGTTGACTGGTGGTAACTGGGGCCCACCTTCTCCCACATGCAGAAATATTGAGGTACATACATCCCATTAGGCTTTTGGCCTGTGCTGCCCAGAGCATGAGAAAGGGCCAGGAGGAGGGGAGAGCCCGTCACCATCTGGGGAGGAAGGCAACTGGGACATGAGATTCTATATACAAGCCACAAGCCATTTTCTACTTCAAAATCTCAGAAGTTTGTGTGTGTGGGGGTGTTTGTTTATTCAGGAAGCCCTTGCTACAGAAGGCAAGATGTGCTTGGAGACTATCCTGAGCTCTCAAATTCAAGACATACTCAACATCAAAAGTCACTAACGGGTCTCCGTCTTCTGTTTACTAATTATAATTCTTTAAAGGGCCCAAGTCTAAGCTTCGTCTATAAGCTTCGTTATTAACATCTTCTGGGACTCACTCTATGCCAGGAATTAGGCTGGGCCCCCTACAGGCATCATCTTATTTAATTCTTATTTCCACTCTATAACTTATTTATTAGGATTTCCACCCATTTTATTTATTTATTTATTTATTTTCCGGTACACGGGCCTCTCACTGTTGTGGCCTCTCCCGCTGCAGAGCACAGGCTCCGGACGCGCAGGCTCAGCGGCCATGGCTCACGGGCCCAGCCGCTCCGCGGCATGTGGGATCTTCCTGGACCGGGGCACGAACCCATGTCCCCCGCATCGGCAGGCGGACTCTCAACCACTGTGCCACCTGGGAAGCCCCCACCCATTTTATAGGAGAAGAAATTGAGGCTCAGAGAAGTTGTGTACCTTCTTAAAGGTCACACAGCTTCTCGGTGGCAGAGCCAGCTCTAGAACTACATACCTCATGTTGAAAGCCATGTCTTAGTCTTGCCTTTTTATAGACTTTAATGGACTTGTGACTCTGGGGTCATCCTTCCCTTCTCAGGTCCTTTTTGTCCTCATCCACTAGGTGAGGTGAGACAGATCTCTCAGATTTTTCTTGTTAATTCTGTCTATAATTCTAGGATACCACTTAGTGGGCTCTAGGCATCCAGGATTTGATTGTCAAGCTCCTTCCAGCTGCTGGCATAGGTGTGAGATGGATCCCCTTTCCTTTCCTGACTCCAATCTCTGACACATAAAAGCAAAGGAGAACCAAATAAGAATTTTAACAAAGTCAACTAACGCAGCCAGCTGGTCAACCCCGGGCAACCGTTCCACCTTGCAGGCGAACATTCTTGATCTTTGGGAAGGAAGTAGGTGATAGGGGCAAGGGGGTTTCTTCCTTTTACCTGATGAGGACGTCCTGCCCATGGCCTGCGAGATCAGCCTCCACCTTCCCCCAGACGTTCAGTACCAGCTGCCATTCTCCGTCGCTGAGCCCCATGGCACAGTCTGAAGAAGAGAAGAAGAGCAAGGCTAGGCTGACTGTGTATCCTGGCTCCGACCGCTGGGGTCTGAGGCTGCCTGGCCCTAAAGGGATTTTATACCTTCCCGGATGCTTGACAGAGATCACTTGACACCTCGCTCACTCTCTCCCCCCCCCACCTCCTTGCCCCCCCCCCCCCCTTTCATGCAGGGGTCTAATCTTTTCATTTCTCTAGCCCTCACATGGAAGCTATTTTGAGGCAGGTGCCGTTGGGGGGTGGTAGGACAACTCAGGCCTCAGGTTGGGGGGGCGGGGAGCTGTGTGTGTGGAAAGAGTGAGGAGGAGGTTGGGTCACTCTCTGGACTCTCGGAGGCCAACAGAAAGGGCATGACCAAGGCTGATGCCAATGGCCTGAAACCCAACTCCCCCTGCTGTCCGCCATCCCAAGAAGCCCTGTCATGTTTATTAGCCAGGGCAGCCGTCACCCTGGCTGGCCCCGGGACTGTCCCGGCCCTTAGCAGTCGCTTTGTCCACCTTCTGCCCACTTTGCCAGAACGCCCTCACCCACCAGGGTGGTGGGAAGGGGCTAAATGGTTTCCTTGCTTATAGCTGGGTGGACCCAGGCAGATCTATAACCTCTTGGAGTCTGCATTTTCCCACTCCACCCAGAAAACTCCTGGCTTCACGGTCTTGCTCACATATTTCTCTCTGAAAAGTTTCTCTGGGGCTTCCCTGGTGGCGCAGTGGTTGGGGGTCCACCTGCCAATGCAGGGGACACGGGTTCGTGCCCCGGTCTGGGAAGATCCCACATGCCGCGGAGCGTCCGGGCCCGTGAGCCATGGCCGCTGAGCCTGCGCGTCCGGAGCCTGTGCTCCACACGGGAGAGGCCACAACAATGAGAGGCCCGCGTACAGCAAAAAAAAAAAGAAAAAGAAAAGTTTCTCTGGATACACCCCTCAAGGTCCACTTCACTGCTTGCCTTTCCACTGCTCTGTGTGTGCTCCTGCTGTACTCCTCACCCCGTTGCATCATATTTCTTTGTTTCCATGCTGGCCCCTCCATTAGTACCAAAGCAGCCAATACTCACAGAGACTTTGCTGGGTGCCAGGCCCTATTCCAAGCACTTTACATTCGGTAACTCGTTTAGGCCCCCAACAGCCCTATATGATAAATACGGACATTACCACCATCTCATGGAGGCAAGTTCGGGAAATCTGCCATGGCCGCACAGCTAGTTGTTGGAAGAGTTGGTATTTGAACCCAGGAGTTCAGGCCCCCAAATCCATGCTCCTGAACACCCTACTTTGATTTCCACATGGTCAGGGGCTTTGTTTTATTCATCTGTGTATTTCTTGGACCCTGCACAGCGCTGTGTGCCACATTTGAACTGAATAAATGTTCATTGAATAAAAAGATGGCTGGCCTTGCAAGGAAGGCAAGGGGAGGATGATCAGCCTTTATTTTATATCCATCCATCATCCATCCATCCATCCATCGTCCATTCATCCACCCACCCATCATCCATCACTCATCCATCCACCTACCCAACCATCATCTGTCCGTCCATCCATCCATCCATCCATCCATCGTCCATTCATCCACCCACCCATCATCCGTCACTCATCCATCCACCTACCCAACCATCATCTGTCCATCCATCCATCCATCCATCGTCCATTCATCCACCCACCCATCATCCATCACTCATCCATCCACCGACCCAACCATCATCTGTCCATCCATCCATCCATCATCATTCCTCCATCCATCCAACACACAGTTATAGAGTACCTACTGTGTGTCAGAAACTGTGCTACATGCTGAGGACACAAAACCAGATAAAACACATCCTGATGTTCAAGAAACTCAGTCTCCTAGGGGAGATAAGTAAGAGGAACAAAATTACAGTACAGTTTATTTAGTGCTATGATCAAGGTTTACACAGAACGTTACAGCTTACAAAGTGCCTCCTTGGGCAGGATTATATCTAATCTTCCCGATGACCCTGCGAGGAAGCAAACATCACCCCATTTTACAGCTGTGGACCACGAGGCTCAGAAAGGATAAGCAGGTGTCCTGGCCATCCTGGGTCTGTACTGGACGTGTTAGTTATGGCTGCCCCACGTATGCAGCCCTTTCTAAAGATAACTGCCCTGCCCCAGCACCCGCAGTCATGTCCGCTCTCCAAGCCTGTTGCTAGGCACAGCGGATTGGACCAGGACTGGGACCTAACCCGAGGCAGCCAATGGCAGGGCTCTGCCAATGTCTATTAACTACAGCGTCAGATCCCTGGCGAGAATGGGCTAGGTGGTAGGAAATGCAGGGTCAAAGAGGGTTTCGTGGCCAACACTGGGAAAGACCCCCAAACTTGGGTAAGACCCCTGTGCAGCCTTGGGTCTCCATTCTGACCGCTGAAAAGCTCACTCCAACTGCAGTTTGAGGATTACCGTCAGCTGCCACTCCTGTGTGACCCCTTGTGTATCCTTGAGTGGGACCAATTTATTTACTGAGCTGATTCCTAACAACCAAAAGGGCCAGAGGCACACAGGCCCCTTCCTGACAACGTGCCACACTGAGGCCCCGTGTTAACCCAGGACACCGAGCTGGTGAGCCTCCAGGAGCCGTGAAGCCTTCACAGTGGAAGGTTCAGCAGCAAGTTGAGTAGCTAAAATGCCATAGGGGTTTTCTGGGGCGCTAGTATTCGTTCATTTGTTCATTCACCGGCCTGGTATGGAAGGCCTCCTCTGTGCCAGGCCCAGGATCAAAGGAAAAGGCAATTCTGAGAGATACTGCCGAGGGCTCAGCTCCTACTTCTGGCCCCTCGCTGGAGGGTGAGCCCAGCAGCGTGGGAGGGGAGGGCAGAAGGAAGAGAGGCAGCACATTGCCCCTGGCCTGGGCCGGCCACTTGGGGCCCATCGGTGACACCCCGAAGAGAATCAGCATGGCTAGCTTCTGATTTACGTCCTCAGCCCTGGCAGTGCCGTTTTCAAACACCCTCTGGCCGGTGCTCTTTTGAGAACCTCAGAGCATCCCCGAGGGGCTGGCAGGGCAGGGTCGATCATTATCCCACCTGGCGATACAGAAACGAAGGCCTGGAGAGGTTGTGCACCCACCCGAGGCTGGTGAACGGCAGAGCTGGAATCCACAGCCCTCGTCCCGTCTCCAGCCTCCCGAGTTGTCTGGAAACTGCCTGAGTACTTAAAATCGCATCAACTCTCCCAGCGCTAAAGTGTTTAATATGAAGCTGTCACCTCCTTGGCAGGCGCCCCCATTAACTGGCAAGATCATGGAAAACTGTGGCTTTGAAGTTGATGAACCTTTTCAAGTTTTAACCTTTTAAGTTAATAGGAAGGAACCAACATTTGTTTGTACTTACACATCTCTACAACAGAACTGGCGGTACCTAGGAGTTTGCTATGGCTACCTGGAGTCGCCAGCTTTGTTTAGGAGCTATAATTATCCCTGTGACAGCCTTCAAACAGCCGGGCCAGGGAAACTGGAAAGTCACAGGATAGGAAAGCCAGGCTGTCTCTGGGTACAAAACTTTCTGCAGCCTTACGCACTCCCGTCATGTACATGTGCACAGGCGTGCACACACACAGGTGGGTTAGTCTGACACCCAGTGGGGCAGGACTGGATCGCACCAAGTGAGACCTGCCCCCTCCTCTTTTTCCCTTTCATATCACAGAATCCTATGCATGGGAAAATCTGAGCCTTGTAGACTCATCCTCAAGTCTTCAAATTCTGGACACTTGAGATTCCAGAGTTACAATTCTAGAGGGCCGAAGTCTTCAACTTTCACCACTCTGAACACTTAGATTCTAGGTTCCAGAGTCAGAAAGCTAGAGAAAGAGAAATCTAGAATGATAGGGCCACGGGATCTTGGAGCTAACAGAGGCCTTCGATAGTGTCCTGTCCAAGTTCCCACTAAATGCAGGAATTCTCCCTACAGATCATCATCTAGCATCTGCTTGAATACTTCTAAGAGCAGTGAGCTCACTACCTAAAGCTTTAAAGAGGCTTCTTTTTTTTTTTTTTTTTTTGCTGTGCGCGGGCCTCTCACTGCTGTGGCCTCTCCCTTGCGGAGCACAGGCTCCGGACACGCAGGCCCAGCAGCCATGGCTCATGGGCGCAGCCGCTCCACGGCACGTGGGATCTTCCCGGACCGGGGCGCGAACCCGCGTCCCCTGCATCGGCAGGTGGACTCTCAACCACTGCGCCACCAGGGAAGCCCTAAAGAGGCTTCTTTATATCAGACCGAAATATGCCTTCCTGTCACGCTCAGTCCCTTGTCCTGGCTCTGGTGCTCCTTCGGGATGGGGAGGAACAGTCGAGGGAAGCTCAGGCTCACCTCAGACTTTTCCTGTCCAGACCACACATCCCAGGGCTTTCACTGAGCACCCTTGGCTGGCAAGGTCAGCCACAGCCTGTTTGGTGGGAAAAGGCCCCTTCTGCATCTTCAGTATCTGGCGACTCTCACCTCTCGTCACTCACATACACAGAGAGAACTCTCTAGCAAGGGGCGTCCAGTGCCCCTCTGCACGGGTTTGAGTCCCCAGGTGACTGAGCACCAGGCCCTCTCTTTCAAAGGTCACAAGTCCAGTCTGGGTGACCTGGGAATTTGTGAGCCCTTATGCAGCCAACAACACCCTCCAGTGAATGGGGGGTTGGGGGGTGTTACACTTTAAGGCTCCACCGTAAGGACCAAAAATGGAAAGAAAGAGCATTTTGGGTCTTCAAAGCTGCAGGTCCCCTCAGCCTTGGCCACCCTCCTTCCTCCTCCTCCCAGGAGCTGCCCCTTTGGAGGTCAGCCTGGCATGGGCAGTGCCTCCCTCCCCCACACCACCACCCCTACCCGCCCCCCTACCCCCCCCCCCACCTCGGCTTGCTCTTTCCTGGAAGAGTCTGCCTCCTGGACCAGTGCCAGGCCTGACTCAGAGCAGGGCTGCGGCCTGGAGCCTGCAAGACCTGCTGAGGTCATCGACGGAGCAGTAGGACCCCCAAGCTGGTCCCCAGACTCTACTTGGGCTCACTGCCCGCTCCCCCCAGCCCCCAGCAGCCATTGTACTGACCATGTCTCCCCTTCTGCCCAGCTGTCCTCCTAGAGCCTCCAGCCAAGCAGTGGGCTGGGGGCGGGGAGAGGTGTCACAGCAGCTGGGAAGCCTCACGGGGAGCTAAAAATACAGTTTATACGGCAAGGCTCCTCCTCTCCCTGGAGGCCCAGAGGGGCTTATTGGACGAGGGCTCTCAGGGACACCAGGATCCCAATATTCCGGTCAACAGGTGTGGCCCAGGGGCACCAGCCTCCCTTCCCCTCCCCCGCTCCCCAGCCTCTGAGGCTTGGAGTCACTTCTCCAGCCCCACCTTCCACCTGTCACCTGGGCGAGCCAACCCCACCTCCACAGTCCCCCTCCCTCATCAGTCCTCCCTCCCTCCCTCCCTGGCCCATCTCATGGAAACAGCTGCGCCTCCAGGAATCCGCCCCCATCACCGCATGCCACCCCTTTCCCAGCAGGTGTGCCCTCCCCCCCACCCACCTTGGCTCCAACATAGATGCAGCCTTCTCCTCTCTCTCTGCTTTGGGGTGCGGCTCCCCATTTCTACCCTGTGAGCTTCCTCAGAGGCAGGAATGTAAAAGCCACGGGCACACAGCCCTTACTGCCCCTCACAGCAGCCCTTTTCAACAGACACTTTTAAAAAATTTGAAGTATAGTTGATTTACAATGTTTCAGGGTAGACATGCTTTTTTTTTGAATTTTATTTTATTTATTTTTTTATACAGCAGGTTCTTGTTAGGTATCTATTTTATACATATTAGTGTATATATGTCAATCCCAATCTCAGGGTAGACACTTTTATAAACGCCACTTTTCACAAGAGGAAACTAAGTCACAGAGATGTTTAGTTGTCCAAGGTCACACAGCTGGGAAACGGCCAAGCACGAAATTCGAAACCAGGCAGTCCGGTTTCAGAGTATGTGCTTCACAGGTAGGACCTGATCTAACTTTAGATCCTCCCTCTTCCCCCTTTCACCTTTTTTGCCAGCCTCTAGCAAAGGGCCAGGTCGATAAGCTCTCTGAATTGTTTATTCTATTGAACTGAGTCCATCCAGGCTCCTGGCTTCCTGGAGGTGAAGGCAAAGACAGCGTGCTGGGAGGCTGACAATTGGGGTGCCCTGCTGCCATCTAGTGGCGGCGAGGAGAAAAGCCTCCACCCCTGGCTCCGCCCCTCCCACTGCGTTCTTTTGTTTACCCAACCAGCAGGCCAGCAGCCGGGACGGGGGCTTTCTCCATCTTTATATTCCTGGCACCGACTAGAGACGGCTTTCCAAATTATTAAAAGATGAACAAGCATGGTCCTTTCTCGCAAGGGACTCAAAGTTGAGTGGAGGAAACATTCCAGGGGGATTCGGAACATAACCGAGATTTGAGCAAAGAGCTATGGGCGAGTGAGAAGGTAGCCCCAGGTCCACATAGAGAAGACCTGTTGGCAGAGGTGACGACCGGGCTTGATCTTAACGTATGAGGGAACTCCTACAGGGTCTCCTAAGCAGAAGTAACAAACCGCGTGTGCAAAAGCCCAAGGGATGTGTGGGGAAAGGAGTGCTGAGGGGGGTGAGACCTCCTGAGGGTCCTCCTGCACCAGAACCAGGATGGGGGACTTAAATCTGACAGTTCCGTTCCACAAACATGTGCTCACCTGGAGCCAGGCTCTGTGCTGCACCCCAGGGAGAGCAGGGTGAACATCACAGCGTCCTTGAGCTTTAGGGGTGATGAGAGGGAGGGATGTGTAAACAGATGATGACAGTACTTTGTGATAAGAGTAGGAACAGAGGCAGTTCAGCATAAGTGTAAAGGCTTTGGAATCAGACACCTGGATTCGAGGCTTGGCTTCATCAGGTATTACTTTTGTGATTCCGGGAAGGTATCATCACTTTCCAGGGCTTTTGTTTTTATATCTGTAAAATGGGAGCTTTGAAAATAATTACCTATCTCAAATGTCACCATGAGGATTAAAAGAAGAGTGCATGTACAGGACTCAGGGCGGTGCTTGGCACACAGTAAGTGCTCAATAATTGCTCCCTGCAATATAAGGTGCAAAAGAATCATAAAGGAGGAAATGATTAATTTCACCAAGAAACGTGTAGCAGAGAAGGTGATGTCTAGGTAGGAATTTGAAGGATCAATAGGGGTTGTCTAGGAGCAAAGTGAGGAAAGGGTATTCCAAGCACAAGGACCAAAACATTCAAGGGCATGGAAGTTGGTGTGTTAGGACTAAGTTTGGTTGTGGGTGGCAGAAAATCCAAAATAGCATGGCTTTAACAAGAGAATATTCATCCGTCTTTCATATGGAAGTCCACAGGTAGTGGTCCAGGGCTGGTAGGGCACACAACATGTCAGGAACCCAGCCTCAGTCTACTTTAGTGCTCTGCCATACCACATACATGGTCTCCACCCGCCCCGATCCAAAATGGCTGCTTGAGTCCAGCCATCACATCATGATTCCAACCAGCAGGAAGTCTAAAAAGGTAAAGAAGTTTATGCCCCCTACCTTTAAGGACACTTTCTGGAAGTTGTGATCAATACCTCCTCTCCCTGCATATCACATGGCCACACTTCTCTGCAAGGGAGCCTGGGAAATGTAGTGTTTATTTCGATATGGCCATATCCCCAGATAAAAACTGGAACTTCTTTTACTTAGAAAGAAGGGGGAAATGTAAATTGGTTGAATACAAGAAATTTCTGCCACAGGAGTTGTAAAGAGCATGTAAATGTAAAGTACAAATATTTTAGTGTTTCTGTGGTGGAAAAAGTGAGGGAGAGGGTGATAGAGGATGCAGCCAGAGAATTAAACAGAGGCCAACCGCAGATGGCCTCGGGAGCCACAAGAGTTAAGAGTTCCCCCCACCCCCAGGAGAGAGCCAGGAAGGGTTTTGAGCAGCGAGGGCCATGGTCTGATTTGCTGTCCTAGAAACACCACACTAGTTGCAGATGGGAATAATGTAATGGGGGGGGGGGGGCTCATTGTGGAGGCAGGGGACACTTCTCCCCAACATTTTATTCTGAAATTTCTCATACATGTGGCAAATTTGAAGGAATTTTAGAGTGAACATCATATACCTACCACCAAAATTCTACCACAGACATTTTATAGCTTGTGTTCTCGCGTATCTATACATCCCTCCACGTATCCGATCTTTCTTTATTTTGTGGCCTTTCAAAGTAAATTGCAGGCAACCGTTCATCCACTTCCGCCTAAGTACTTCAGCATGCATGTCGTTAAGGAGACTTCAATGTTCGTTTACATTTTTTTCTTTTGACCTAAAATTTATATCCAATGAGATGAATGCGTCTGAAGCGGACTTTTGCTGAGTTTTGGTAAATTCGTACACCTGTGTAACCCAAACCCCTATCAGGATACAGAACATTATCATCCCGCCCAAAAGTTCCCACATGCCCCTTCCCGGTCAGTCCCCGCCCCCACTACCTCCCAGAGGCAACAGCTGTCCTGATGATTTGGTTTTTATAAACCACAGATTGGTTTGGGGAAGGGAGATCTTTAAGAGCCTGCTGTGGATCCCACATCTGGACTGAGGGAGAGGCAGGGCGGAGGGGGGAGGAGAAGGGGACAGGCTCTGTAGGGGAGGCTGGGGCGAGGGGGTGAGCTGGAAGCCCAGCGCAGCGCCGGCAGCGGGTGTTGTTTCTGGCTGAGTTAACTGGGCAGATGGTGGCGCTATTTACTAAGGCGGGCGGGGTACCCGGGAGAAGGGGATAGAGAGTGAGTCTCCCTTGGGTCAGTAGCATCTGGAGCGTCTGTGAGACATCTGCCTAGCAGGCGTAGGGATACACATGCGTCCCCGAGGCTTGTACTGTCGAGGTGGCATCGGAGAAGTGGTAGCCATGATTCTCCAGCGTGTGCATCCTTCCCCTGCCCAGGCCCCCGCGCACACAAGGCTCCCGCTACCGGGAAAGGCAGAGGGGCCCCTTCTCCGCCGGTCCCGGAGGCCACACCCGTGCTTTCCTCAAAGCAGCCGAGGGAGGGCCGTGGGGAAGGCACGGAGGTGATTACTTCCGGTTGGCAGGACCCAGATAGGAGCCCCCACTCCCGAGGAGGGGAGGGGAGGGGGCAGCCAGGGAGGGCAGGGCCCACCTGGGCGGTCCCGTCCTTACCCCTCCTTCCTCCCTCTCTCCCCAGCATCCTGCCGCCTGGTACCTGTTCCTCTCTAGCGACTGCGGCCCACCTAATTCCAAATTCCTCTTCCCTCCCCTTAAAAACTATCAAAGCCCAGGTCTCAGCGATTCAGATCTCCTCCAGGGAGGAGGCCACCTGGTCTGCTTCCCTGGAGACAGTAGTGGAAGCAGAGAAAGTGAAACATGGACCCACACTCCCTGACTGCAGTTGGGTCCCCCAAATCTATCTAAAATCAAATGCAACTCACCCCAGCAAAGAGTAATTTCTTTCTTAAAAACCCCCTTGGGCGGGCTTCCCTTGTGGCCCAGTGGTTAAGAATCCGCCCTCCAATGCAGGGGACACGGGTTTGTGCCCTGGCCTGGGAAGATCCCACATGCTGTGGAGCAACTAAGCCCGTGCATCACAACTATTGAGCTGCGCTCTAGAGCCCGCGTGCCACAACTACTGAAGCCCGAGCGCCTAGAGCCTGTTCTCCGCAACAAGAGAAGCCACTGCAACGAAAAGTAGCCCCGCTCGCCACAACTAGAGAAAGCCCGTACACAGCAACGAAGACCCAACACAGCCAAGAATAAATTAATTAATTAAAAAATAAAAGAATTGGGAAGTGGAAGAGGAGTTGGAGAAGGAAACTTCCAAGGACGATGCGGGCTCTGAGAGATTATAGGGAGGGGAGTGACAGGGTCAGGTCTGCATATGGAGGATGGATGAGAAAGGAGCCATGTGGGACATGAGGATAAATATTAAGGAATCATAGGCCCGGGTGAGTGCTGAACCACAAATATGGAGGCGTTCGTGTGTTACAGCGCTAGCTGCTGTAACATGCAGCCCCCAAATCTCAGTGGCTTATTATTGTAGATCTTCATAGTGGCTTCATGGGTTTAGTTCTCGTTTCCCTCAGTATCCAGTGCAAGTTAGGGGGAGGACTCTGCTCCACACAGTGATTCAGGGCCACAGGCTCCAACCCCAAGGACTTCAAAGACCTCGGATCCCTCCATATCCAGCAGCCAAACAACAAGACAGTGTGTGAGAGTTTTCGAGAACACGCCTAAGAACGAGGCTCATCATTTCCGGCCATATTCCATCAGCCAGGTCACAGCCAAGTGGTGGGAATGAAATCCTGTACGCCCGGGAGGAAGCGAAGCGGGCTTGGTGGACACACGGCATTGTGTCTGCCACAGTCATGGCCTGAGATAATAAAATGTTTTCATAATCTAGTGGGAAGATGAGGAAGAAGAGCTGGGGATGAAACGTTCCTATAAATCATGTCTTAATAGCTCACAGAGTAGCTGCTCTGGATTTGTTAGGGCCGTTCGGGTCATCACACTCCAGATGAGTTTTATCACCACTGATAAAACAGTGGGGAGGGAATTCCCTGGCCGTCCAATGGTTAAGACTCGGTGCTCTCACTGCCGGGGCCGCGTTCAATCCCTGGTCGGGGAACTGAGATACCACAAGCTGTGTAGCGAGGCCAGGGGCAGGTGAAAGGGGCTAGCACCCTCTGTGACGATGAGAAGGGCATTTTCGAAAAGGGGGCATCTGAATAGGGAGCTGAAAGATGGTCAGAGAGAGTTGGGGAAGCAGGAATGCGTATGAAATCTTCAGGAAACCCTGAGAAGACCAGTTTAGCAGGGTCAGAAGTTTCATGAAGGGGGTTGGTCACGGATGAGGTTGGAATGTGGGCTTGGAGCGGATCAGGAATGACTTTGAACTTGAAGAATTTTGGCGGCTCTTCAGCAGGCCCTGAGGTTGTGGCTTGGGGTGGGTTGGGAGAGGGGGTCCCAGCCTCGGATGAATCAGCAGGGTCAGTTAAAATTAGTCACCTTGGCCCAGCAGAGAGAAGCCAAGGCCAACGGTTGTGCTGGCTCATGTGGCAGCCAGGGTTTGCTTCTCTGGGGAGCCTTTGAGTTGGGGGAGTTCAGAGCTGGAGCAGGTGCTCTGGGCTGTCCCAGAACCATCTGGGCTGTTGGGGCAGCAGCTCTGGGTTTCTGACCTTGACCGCAGGGGGGGGTGGGGGCAGTTTGGCCCAATTCCCTGGTTGGCCTCTCTTGGACCACCTTGGCCTGGAGTGGTCTTCCCTTCACCTTGCCAACCCCTCCTTCATGAAGGCCTTCCTCACAAGTAAGACCGGGTTCTAGACTCCCTTGCTTGGCCTAGGTAGCAATATTCACAATGGTAATTGTAAACTGGATAATGGTTGTAAAATTTTTAAATAATGTATTATTCAGCCAGTTGTCTCCAAGGACCCATCTCCCATCTCCCCTCTCCTCCCATATACCCAGGTACCGTCTTGGAGAGGAGAAAGTATGGTGGTAGTTAAGGGTGTGTATGTGTGTGTGTGTGTGTGTGTAACCAGAGATACAAGCCAGAGGAAAGATTGAGATCCCATTAATTGGCTCATCTAAGTTGCAGCCCCCCTGACACACACAGAGCAGGGGTGCTTACAGACAAGAGGCGATGTACTACAGAGGTCAAGGATATGGATTCTGGAGCCAGACTACTGGGTTTGAATTCTGGCTTCACTACTTGTTTGCTGTGTGACTTCAGGCAAGTTACTTAGCTTCTCTGTGCTTCAGTTTCTTCACCTGCTAAATGGCCATCATAACAGTACCTGCCTCATAGGATGAAATTTAAACCAGGTAAAGTACCTAAGACTATACCTGGCACAGAATTGAGTAAACATTCCATACACATGTGGGCTATGGGTCCTAGGAATAAAGAAACCACCTTTCTTCAAACATCTGAGTTGAAATGGTTAGACCTGTGACCGTGTTACATAATTAATGAATCAAGGTCCCTCTCCCTGATGGACTGGGGGGCCCCTGAGAGCATGTCTTGTATTTCCATTGTCTGGTATAAGGCCAAGTTCAGACTGATAGTAACCGCTGTACCACCTCCACTCCTATCACCACACCACAAACATGCACTGCTGGCCTGCCAGGGCCCAGCACGGCTCCAAATCCTTTTTACTCAGAGGCTCATTTAGCCCTCAGGACCACCATAAGTAGGAGGAGCTTGATAAATATTTGTTGAATAAAGAGGGACCTCCCTGGTGGCGCAGTGGTTAAGAATCCGCCTGCCAATGCAGGGGACATGGGTTTGAGCCCTGGTCCGGAAGATCCCACATGCCGCAGAGCAATTAAGCCCGTGCACAACTACTAAGCCTGCGCTCTAGAGCCCGCGAGCCACAACTACTGAAGCCCACGCGCCTAGAGCCTGTGCTCTGCGACAAAGAAGCCACCGCAATGAGAAGCCCCCGCAGCACAATGAAGAGTAGGCCCCGCTCACCGCAACTAGAGAAAGCCCGTGCACAGCAACAAAGACCCAATGCAGCCAAAAATAAATAAATAAAATAAATTTATTAAAAAAAAAAAAGAAATGCCTACCACCCAGGATCAGGTAGACAATGAATGGAAAAATGCTTTGCAAACTGTAAAGTACGCAACTTGTGAGGATGTAAACACTTAGGACCTCTTCCCCGAGGGACTAGAACCCCATTTTACTTTTGGCTTCACTGGAATGCCTTGGGAACATACCCTGTGTTCTAGAACTTTCCCTCCACTTGCCCCTCTATCAAAATGTAGTTGTCATGGGTATCATTTTCCCTTATGACCTGTCTTAATGGTTACTGGTGGAATTCAAGCCCTCCTACCTCCCCACCAAGAGATTTTATTTCAACAAAGGCAAGCACAAGCTTGTTATCTAACCCCAAAGAAAGACTCCTTACTTCCATTCTACCCTAGACTGGACCCTGTGACATCCTTTTTTTGTTTGTTTGTTTGTTTTTGTGGTTCGCGGGCCTGTCGCTGTTGTGGGAGCACAGGCTCTGGACGTGCAGGCTCAGCGGCCGTGGCTCATGGGCCCAGCCGCTCCGCGGCATGTGGGATCTTCCCGGACCGGGGCACGAACCCGTGTCCCCTGCATCGGCAGGCGGACTCCCAACCACTGCGCCACCAGGGAAGCCCCTCTGTGACGGTCTTGTATCATGTCTCATGGACTCATCTGCCCCCACCTGTGCAAAGCCCGTCCTTCTCAACATGGCACTTCCTCCAGGAAGGCCTCCTTTCAGAGCCCCAGCATCATGTAGACAGCTCCCTCCAGGCCCCCGTCCTGTTCTTACTAGTAGAATACTAAATATGCCCTTATTATAGCTCGAGGGGAAGAAAGATCTTATCTATTCATTCATTCATTCACTCAACAATATTTGTGGAGTGCCTCTTCTTTATCAGGTACTGTAGCATTTCAAGGGTGTAGAGAATTACCCTGGTTTCTGAAGAAGAAGAGGGGAGTATTAGCTGCAGGGAAGAAGGTGAACAAAGGCATAGCAGTGTCAAAACCTGGACTGAGTTAAGGAAGCAGGGAGTGGCTGGATCATAGGGTGCAGGGTGGTGAGGAACGAGAGGTGAGGCTGCACGCGTGGGCAGGATCCAGTTGTAGAAAACTCTGACATCGTGGCCAAGTCCTAACCATCCTGTAAGGCCTGACTGAAAGGCCACCTCCTCCAGGAAGCCCTCTGTTGTTGACCTGTATTGTTTTTGTCTTCCTAGCACTCCCGCTCCCCCGCCCCTTTTCCTATTGGGAGCTCATTGCATTTGGCTGACTACAGCAGCTGGTTCAGAGGTGGGTATGAGATCCAAGCTAGACAAATCAGATTCTTCTCTGGGACATTTCTGCCAGACCTCTTGGACGGATTTGCCAGGTAAGGAGGATGTGAACCTGGGGCAGCAGGTGGCCTCTGGCCTGAAAGGTAACAAGAGGTATAGTGAGGTAGAGCCCTGAGATATTTTTCTGAGCTACTGGGTCCGTCTATGCCTGAAGCCAGTTGTATCCTGGACCTCCCAGTTACATGTATTCAATCATTTGTTCATTCAACAAATAGTTGCTGAATGCATACTCTGTTAGTCAGGGTTCTCCAGAGAGACAGAACAAATAGGATATATATATCTGTATCCTATATATAGTATATATATAATCAATAGGTTATATATATATATGTATGTATTCATATATGTATATGAAGAAATTTATTACAAGGAATCAGCTCATGCAGTTATGGGCTGTGAGGTCCCATGATCTACATTTGGCGAGCGGCAGACCCAGGAGAAGCAAGGGTGAGGCTCCATTTGGAGACTGAAATGGAGCCTCAAGGCCTGAAAACCAGGAGAACTGATGATGTAAGTCTCAGTCCAATGGCAAAACCAAAGTCCCAGCTCAAACAGGCAGGCAGAGAGCAAATTCTCCCTTCCTCCACCTTTTTGTTCTATTCAGGCTTCAATATATTGGATAAGGTCCACCCACATTGCCATTGCGGAGGGCAATCTGCTTTACTCAAGACTATGAATTCAAATGCTAATCTCGTCTGGAAACATTCCCATAGACACACCCAGAAATAATGTCTAACCAAATATCTGGGCACCCTGTGGCCCTGTCAAGTTGACAAACAGAGTTAGCCATCACACCCACCGTGTGCAAGGCACAGTTCTAGGTAGTGAAAGTACAGCAGCTTTAAAAAAGACAAGGGACTGACCTGGTGGTCCAGTGGTTAAGACTCCATGCTTCCACTGCAGAGGGCGGGGGTTCTATCCCTGCTCTAATATCCTGCATGCCGCATGGTACAGCCAAAAAAAACAAGACAGAAAACGACAAAAATCCTACCTAGTGGAGCTCACATGGTAGTGGGGGTAGGGTGCGGGTAGAAAGATTTATAAATAAAATAAATATAATAAGATAAAATAAACCACTAAAATGGCATGTTGAGTGATAAAAAATGCTATGGAGAAAAATAAAGCAACAAAGCAGAGAAGAGTCATAAAGAGTGTTGGGTGGTGAGCACGGAAACATTTTAAAATTTAGTTGAAAAATGTAAGTAAAAATTTAATTTAAACTTTCTAAAGAGGTAAAGGAGAGAACCAGGGAGATATCTTGAGGAAAAGCATTCCAACCGAGGGAACAGGAAGTGCAAAGGCCCTGAGGTAGGAGCACGTTTTCGTGGGTTTTTTTTTTATGTTTATTTATTTATTTATTTGGCTGCACCGGGTCTTAGTTGTGGCATGTTGGATCTTCCTTGTGGCATTTGGGATCTCTAGTTGTGGCATGTGAACTCTTAGTTGCGGCATGTAGGATCTAGTTCCCCCCTCGAGGATCGAACCCAGGCCCCCTGCCAGTCTTAGCCACTGGACCACCAGGGAAGTCCCAGGAGCATGTTTTCTTATTCCATTAGCAAACGCTCCCTCTCCTAGTTCCCACTGCCTGTGGCCTGTACCTCTCACCATCTCACCCAGTTGTCTTTCTTTTAATTCATGTGTTATTCAGAAATACCTACTATTTGCCAAACAGAAATGCTCTCACCGTGGTGTTGATATGATCTCTCGTTTATGGATGAAGTCAGGAAAGTTCAGAAAAGATAAGTCATTCTTTCCAGGGCCACCGTCCCATGAAAAGGCAGAGCTGGGATTCAAACCCAGGCTTGCTCACCTCTAAACCCCGCGTTTGTAGTCCTGCCTCCCAAGGTCGGTGGCCGAAGACACTGGGTACATACTTGGAAAGAATGTTAACTTCTTTGAAACTCATCTATAATTCAAGCAGCTGCCTCTGAGGACAGCAATACCTTGAATAATAAAGCTTCGACCAGATATTCCATCAACCACTCTGTGAATATCAGCCCATTTCATTTCATAAACCCCTGGTAATGCAAGGCTTGCTGTGTCCATTTTCAGGCGGAGAAAGTGAGGCTCCAACCACCCTGCGGAAACTCACAGGTCAGCCTGGTGGGTCTTTGGCTTGGTTTCTGGTTCCCACGGGTCCCTAATCCCCTCCCCTGAGGTCTGCAGAGCCCTTTGCCCTGGGCTACGCTTTGCTGTCAGCACCCCTTCTGTGACCTGGGCAGACTGCCACGCCCTGGGCTGAGACCCCTGCACCAGAGGTCCCACTGCAGAGCCACTGCAACTCCTAGAAAAGATGTTGGCCCCGTGGGACTTCATTCCGGCTCCCCACTCCAGCTGGAAGCTTTGAGCTCTTTGGAGGTGTCCTTGCCAGGGCTGACATCCCACCCACCCTGCTCTGCACCCTGTGGTTCCTGGGGGACAATCCTTCTCCTTGGTTTGAATTTCCACCCTCCACTCCTCCTGGCTGGGAGCTCCCAGCAGCCTGGGCAGCTGGGATTCTATGTACAGAAGGTTCATCAAGATGGTGTTTGAGGGGACTTCCCTGGTGGCTCAGTGGTTAAGAATCCACCTGCCAATGCAGGGGACACGGGTTCAAGCCCTGGTCCAGGAAGATCCCACATGCCATGGAGCAACTAAGCATGTGTGCCACAACTACTGAGCCTACGTGCCGCAACTACTGAAGCCTGCACACTCTAGGGCCCACGTGCCACAACAAGAGAAGCCACTGCAATGAGAAGCCCGCGCAACACAACGAAGAGTTGCCCCCACTCTCCGCAACTAGAG
Source organism: Aethalodelphis obliquidens (assembly GCF_003676395.1). Taxonomy (NCBI): domain Eukaryota; kingdom Metazoa; phylum Chordata; class Mammalia; order Artiodactyla; family Delphinidae; genus Aethalodelphis; species Aethalodelphis obliquidens. The sequence goes on from NW_020837952.1 coordinate 52,937,490, forward strand.
AAAGCCTGTGCGCAGCAACGAAGACCCAACACAGCTTAAAAAAAAAAAGAAAAATGGTGTTTGAGGGAGTTCCCTGGCGGGCTAGTGGTTAGGACTCAGCACTTTCACTGCCAAGAGCCCGGGTTCGATCCCTGGTCAGGGAACTAAGATCCCACAAGCTGTGTGGCATGGCCAAAAAATAAAATTTTAATTAAAAAAAAATATATAGGGGCTTCCCTGGTGGCACAGTGGTTGGGAGTCCGCCTGCCGATGCAGGGGGCACAGGTTCGTGCCCCAATCCGGGAGGCTCCCATATGCCACAGAGCGGCTGGGCCCGTGAGCCATGGCCGCTGAGCCTGCGCATCCGGAGCCTGTGCGCCGCAACGGGAGAGGCCACAAAAGAGAGAGGTCTGCGTATCGCAAAAAAAAAAAAAAAAAAAAAAAAAAAAAAGTCTTGGCATTAAATAAATAAATACATACATAATAATAATTTTAAAAAGATGTTTGAACTGCAGTAATTTGGTGCAGGTTTTAATTTAATTAATTTATTTATTTTTGGCTGTGTTGGGTCTTCGTTTCTGTGCGAGGGTTTTCTCTAGTTGCGGCGAGTGGGGGCCACTCTTCATTGCGGTGCGCGGGCCTCTCACTGTCGCGGCCTCTCCCGTTGTGGAGCACAGGCTCTGGACGCGCAGGCTTAGCGGCCATGGCTCACGGGGCCAGCCACTCCACGACATGTGGGATCTTCCCAGACCGGGGCTCGAATCCGTGTCCCCAGCAACGGCAGGCAGATTCTCAACCACTGGGCCACCAGGGAAGCCTGGTGCAGGTTTTTTGTTTCTCAACTCGACTGTGAGCTTCTCAGGGTAGGGGTCAAATTCCAGTCTCTTCTTTATTTTCTTAAGCCCTGGGAGACTTCCTGGCCCAATCAATTCTCTTGGAGATGGTATATTAGTTTCTTAGGGCTGCTGTAACCAATGGCCACAGTGTGGTGGCTAAGAACAACAGAAACTTATTCTCTCACAGTTCTGGAGGTCACAGGTCCAAAAGCAAGGTGTCGGCAGGGTCGGTTCCTTCTGGAGGTGCTGAGGGAGAGTCTGTTCCATGTCTCTCTCCCAGCCTCGGGTGGTTGCTGGCAATCCTTGCTTTGCGGCTGCATCACTCCAATCTCTGCCTCCATCTTCACACGGCCCTCCCGCTGTGTGTCTGTCTTCTCTTTGGTCTCTTTGAAGGATGCTGTCGTTGGATGTAAGGCCCACCCTAAATCCCACTTGATCTCGTCTCGAGATCCTTAATTACATTGGCAAAGACTCTATTTCCAAATAAGGTCTCAATAACAGGTACTGGGGGTTAGGACTTGGACATATCTTTGTGGGGTCACTAGTTGACCCACTGCTGAAGGAGAAACACAGGCCCAGAGGAAAAGGGATTTTCTCAGGGTCCCAAGGGCAGCCGAGGGCCTTCCTGCTCTCCTGACGCTGGGCCAGAGCTCTGTCACCGCCTGTGCTGGCCTGGGTCCCCGAGACTCTCTGGGAAAGTCTTCAGTGAAAAACCATCTGGAGACTGACTATCTGGGCTTCGGGGGAGCCTGCCCTTTCCTGCGTGGAGTGGCTGAGAATGTGGTCAGAGAGGGAGTTTCCTTCCCCCATTGGCTCTGTGCCTGGGGCCTTGGCTGGTGTGCAGGCCCCGCTCTGGTGGCGTCCCTGTCCCGCCTGCTTTCGGAGACACTGCTCCTGTCCCCTTCTCTCGCAGGCCACTGGCAGCCCTGGACACTGTGGGGAGGGGAGAGGGATGCAACCCCCCGACCTTGGGGTCACTTTCTTTCCAGGAGATGGCTCCCACCCTCTTCAGAGAGAGATGAGAACATTGCATAGAATTCAAACCAATAAATGACTCTAAACCCCTGGTTCTTAGAGGCTGTAGAGCATCGTGATTGGGATTCTGGACTCAGAACCAAGACCACCCAGCCCAGGCTCAAGGCTCTGCTCTGCCATTTGCTGAACATGTGGCCTTGGGCACATTATTTATTCCTCCCAGCCTCGGTTCTCTCATTGGTAGGACAGTGGCAACGGCAGACTGACCTCCCGGAGTCATTAAGAGGATGAACGTGGGCTTCCCTGGTGGCGCAGTGGTTGAGAGTCCGCCTGCCAATGCAGGGGACACGGGTTCGTGCCCTGGTCCGGGAAGATCCCACATGCCGCGGAGCGGCTGGGCCCGTGAGCCATGGCCGCTGAACCTGCGCGTCTGGAGCCTGTGCTCCGCAATGGGAGAGGCCACAACAGTGAGAGGCCCGCATACCGAAAAAAAAAAAAAGAATGAATGTAACCACATTAGGCCCTTATCCCAGAGCCCATAGTGAGATCGGGAGAGATGGCTGTTGTCATCCTGTGTGATCTGGGGTGCCGTTGGAGCTCAGACTACACATGCAGTCAAATGTCAGCTGTGATCTAATTCATATGACTTCTAGCCCTCAGCTCTTCCTTGCTAGACAACTCTCTCTTCTTCCCAAGGCTTTGCTTTTCTGGGCAAATCACAACTCAAGTCCACACCAGTAGGGAATGGCCATGGGTCATGTTAAGCTAATTCTGGTTTTAAGAAATTCCCGGAGAGAAAGGTGGAGGGAATCATCCCTAGTCTGACGTCATATGCATTCAGTGCTGAGCAGGATGGTGACCTTAATTTCTTACCTTAATAAAATAACCTAAGGGTCTTCCCTGGTGGTCCATTGGTTAAGACTCTGCGCTTCCAGTGCAGGAGACGTAGGCTCGATCCCTGGTTGGGGAACTAAGATCCCACATGCCACGTGGTATGGCCAAAAATAAAAAAATAAAATAAAATAACCTAAGAGCAGGCCCTGATGCCTGCCATGGAGACAAATCCTGTCGATAGAGCCCTTCTTCTGATGCATGCTCACCGCCCCATGGCAGCCTGAGCACAGGTCAGCAGGTCAGACCTGGGGGCCTGGCTGCTGGCAGGGGGTCTGGGGGTCCTGCGTCCCCATGAGCAATATGTCACAGTGCCCATCGTGGCAGGACGGAGCGAGGGGCCTTCTCCCTCTCTCCCAGAAGACTTCTTGGTCCCTGCAAATCTGTCCAACCCCTAGCCAGCAACCCTTGTGTCCTGCACAGGATGGGATGTGAATCTGTGTTGTTCTGTGTCAAGCCAAACACTTGCCTTCTTTCTATGGCATTTTAGAATCTAGAATGAGAATCTAGAACCTTAGACGTCAGCAGTGTGGGGCATCCCGCCTGCCCAGCTATGGGCCTCACCCTGCCAATGTTTCCTCGCGGCCACGTTAGAGAATCCAGATCCGTAGATGGAAAGAGCTGGTGGCATCACCCTTCCTGGCAAGGTCACGGGGACCTGGAGGAGACTGTCTTGACAAATAAAACCCCGTTTGCTATGTTTGTTCAGCCACAATTCCACACCAGCCAGTCCTTTTTCTGTGACCTCTCCCCAGCTCCATCTTCCTCCCTCGCCAGGTCCCGTGAATGTGCCCTCGTGCCTCAAAATATGCTCCCCCCAAGGACTGAGTCTAGCGCTGGGTCCCGCTGCTTTGCTCATGGAGAACGGGCCATGAGCCGCTGGGGACCTCCATCCTCCCTTGGAGCTCCTGTGGGTAACATCCTCCATTTCACTAGATCGGAACCACACGGACCGTGAGCTGTGGAATTTAGGTCACTTTGGATCAACAAAGGTTCACGGTGCTAAGTAAGAGCTAATTGCCAAGGAGAAAAGATGACACAGAGGCAGGCCCTGCCCTGGTGTCACCAAGAAATGGGCATAAAAACGGGAGAAATCAGTCTCATTTCCTCCGAAGCTCAATCCCGCATAAAAGCACATCCTCCCCTTCGGCGAGGCGGGGACCTCACGTGAGGGTGAGGGCAAGACCAAATATACTTCCTGTGGATGTCCTTCTTGAGGTCAAGGGCAGTCTGAAAAGAAATCCGCAGGACTGGGGAGAGAATAGGGCTTGGACCCAAACCAAGTCAAGGACGCAGAGTAATCGAGGCTCTTCAGTTCCTAGACTCTCAGAATCACAGAATGTTAGATTCTGAGGATGACAGAATCATAGCCAGAAAAGGATCCTGGCTCACGCAGTGGGATTCCCCATTTTTACAGATGGGGTGGGGATGTGGCAATTCCAGGGGGAGGCCATCACATTCCATACTCATTCCCGAAGCCTAAGGGTCCGCCCTAAGTGTGGGAGACCCTCCCTTTGTTGATGAGGTCACGGGGATCCCCTGAGAGCTAAAACTCCACTGCCCAGCTTTGCCTGTGAAGTGGCATTTCCACGGCCGCTGCACCAAGGGAACAGAACTGGGTCCACTGATCCGCGGGCGGACTCAGGTGGCCTGTGGATTTTCATCCCTGGCCGCAGCAACGCTTCCTGGAGCCACCCCCCCCAGCAGTTCCTTGGAGACATCAAGACCTTCGGGTGAGACAACCCACCCCAGCCGAACAAGAGGGTAAGTTCTGGTGCCAGAAGGGCTGACTCTCGGCTAGGGTTGTGAGAAGATGCTCAGTGGGCATCTTTCCCAAATCCCAAGTCTGGAGACGGTAGCAGACATCCTGAAGTGGATTCTTCTGTTGGCGTAGAGTGGGCGGCTCAGCCAGGGTCCTGCAGACCCACAGGATACCCAGAGCCCATCCCCCCCTACACCCCTACCTTGGAGGATCTGCTGCTTGGGAAACAGGCTGCTTTGCAAAACGCTATCCAGGTGGTCTGTGGGCCAAATCGGCAGCAGCCCGCTCTTAGACCCCTGACCCCCTCGCAGAGGACAGCCATCAGTTGACTTGTCCGGAAGACCGCCTCCCCGGGCTGTAGGGACCTGATTTCTTCCTCTCTTCAACCTCAGGGTTCTGGTGAGGACTTTTGGAGACAGCACATTGCTTTTGCTATGGAAGAGGGAATGTGACCTGGGCTGGGGAACCTGAGAACCATATTCCTCTGGCCACAGGGACCAGTAGGACATGGGACACAAGTTAACCCAGAGAGCTCTTCCCAAGGAATCTTCTTCCTGGATCTGGTGGGGAAAACGCTCTTACATCTATAATCTAGGAACCAGAAATACATGAATAGGAATAGGCCTGAGACTGTGTCCTCTCTGTTATGGAAAAAGCCCACCTATAATGGGACAGAATGAGGCTGGTTCTCTGAGAGAAGCCCAGAGTTTGGGGAAAGGAGAGAGAGCGAGAATGTACGAGGGCGCTACGATGGGTTCTTGGTCTCAGGGCCTGCAGTTCCTGGAGCTGCCTGACACCGTGTAGCTTTTCCTTTGATTCCACGAGCTACATCAGCAGCTGTAAAACATACTCTCTCTGACCCAGTTCACACTGCAATCCAGAACACACACACACACACACACACACACACACACACACACACACACACACATGTGTGTGTGTGTGTTATGATTATATGTATATCATTTTCATGAAACAATATGTAAGCCCTTATTATGTATGATACATTCTGATACTTTCCATTCTATACCATGTCATTTTCTTTTATTACTAGTTGAGACCCGCTAAATCGATTTCATGACACATTAAAGGGTTGTGACCTGCAGTACAAAAACAACGGAGCTGGAGCGAAAGCTTTCCAATAAATCCCTGTTTTTGCCAACACTAGTTCAAGTTGGTTTTGTCACTTGCAACCCAAGTAAATACTAACTAACTTCAACGCTGGCGGGTCCCTCGCTCCCGTTCCAGCCCCACCCACCCCTACCCTTGGCCAGGCTTCCACAAGGAGCTCAGTTTGCCAACTCACTTACTCATTCATCTATGGAATGAATCCACCCTAGCACTTAGCAGTGGCGTCAGACCTCGGGTGAGGCACTCCACCCCACTGGCCTCAGGCTGGGCACCTATAAACTAGGCTTGTGTCCTCTGCCTCTTAGAAGGACGGTGTGGATCCAATGAGACCCTGCGTGAAACGCTCCCAGACGGGGCTCTGAGTGTGAGGGATGCTCTGCACGTAGCCGTTCCCATCCTCCAACCCCACCATCACAAGAATCTTCATTTTTAATTTGAGAACGAGGGGGAAATCCCTTCAAGAGTCTCTCAAATCTTCACAAAAGGAGAGTCCCGTGTATATGAAAATGGTGACGATGGTGAGAGTAACTGTTGGCAATCCTCCCATCGTCAAGATAAACGCGTTCGATCCTTCCGAGAACCCTAGGAAGTAGGTGAAATGGTGCTGGAGGATTATTCGGACCGGCAGCAAGGGCCTGGAACCGGGGGTCCTGGGGCCAGGTTCAGTCCCTTCTCTCCCCTGTGACTACTGCTTTCCTGTCCCTCTGTGAATTGGGCCCGGCTTCCGGGCAAAACTATGGGGGCAGGGATGGTACTTTTGCTACATTTGGCAAAGTGCTCTCAGGCAGCGTTTGCTCAAACTATCCTAAATGCCGTAGGCAGGGAGAAGGGCAGCGATTCCCGCAGTCCAAGGATTTCAGGGGCAGAGTGTTTCTGGAGCCCGGTCTCCATCCCTCATGACTGTCACTGCCCGAGCCAGGGGCAATGGAGCTGCCAGAAGATCCCAGGATGCCTTTCGGGGCCACAAACACGGAGTCATGGTTTGGGATTATTATAACCTCGGGCCTAAGTGCCCTGCTCTGAGCCGCCCGGCTGGATTCAGTTTGCTGCCGGTCCACAGCAGCTGGGAGGGAGCCCCTGTGTGCAGCTTGGGCCCTCGCCTAACATGGGACATTGGAGAGCAAAGTGCGTCATGTCCTTTGGGAGATCCACATAAAATCTACCATCTTCACCATTAGTCAGTGTACAGTACAGAGACAGTAAGTACATTCACGTTGTTGTGCACCATCACCACTGTCCATCCACAGAACCCTTTCCATCTGGCAAAAATGAAACTCTGTCCCCCATTAAACAACAACGTTCCTTTCCCACCTCCCCACCAGCCCCTGATAACCAGCATTCTACTTCTGTCTCTATTCGAGTTTGATTACTATAGGGACCTCATCTAAGTGGAATCGTGCAGTATTTGTCCTTTTGTGACTCGCTTATTTCACTGAGCATAATGTTTCCAAGACTTATCCGTGTTGTAGCATGTGTCAGAATTCCCTTCCTTTTCTTTCTTTTTTTTTTTTTTTTGCGGCACGTGGGCCTCTCACTGTTGTGGCCTCTCCCGTTGCGGAGCACAGGCTCCGGACGCGCAGGCTCAGCGGCCATGGCTCACGGGCCCAGCCGCTCCGCGGCATGTGGGATCTTCCCAGACCGGGGCACGAACCCGTGTCCCCTGCATCGGCAGGCGGACTCCCAACCACTGCGCCAGCAGGGAAGCCCTGCACCATTGTTTCTTGACTGCCTTTCCTTTGTTTCTGCCTTCCCTAATTAGTAACTGTTTGAATCTGCACTTTGGCACTCGGGGAATGTCTAGGAGGATGAAACCTTCTTCCTGCAAACAAGAAATGGGGGACACAGAAAGGCTTTTCTACCCAGAAGGGCCACGTAGGGTCCTGTTTGGTTTCAATCCCCCCTTTTCTTTGATACTCCTCAGTCTTGAGGAGAACAGGTGTGGGACAAGAAAGGGAGTAATGTTTTGGATGGAGAGGTTGAACTCGGCAGAGGAACTCGGTTTTAGGGGGACTTGGTTTCACATGGATACTTGAGTCGCTTCCATCTCTTGGCTACTGTGAATAACGCTGCTAGGAATATTGTACAAATATCTCTGAGTTACTGCTTTCCATTCTTTTGGGTGTATTCCCAGAAGTGGAATTGATGGGTCAAATAATAATTCTATTTTAAATGTTTCCTGGGGACTCATTGTTTTCCACAGCAGCTGTGCCATTTTACATTCCCATCAGCAATGCACACGTGTTCCAATTTCTCCACATCCTAGCCAACACGTATTTTCTGTATTTTAAAAATAATAGCTCTTCTAATGGGTGTGAGGTGTTGGGGGGTGTCATGTGGTGAGAGGGAGCCCAGCCCTCCCTCTGCTCATCCCCGGGACCCGAGACCCTAGTGGCCGCAGCAGGCGCGGGGCAGGTTGCCACCTTGCAGGACCTGTATGAGTCCACATACCATGTCTCCCAAAAACCACAACGCATGAGCCTGTTACCTGGAAACTGGGTTCACCTCTCGGTGCATGTCAAGCCAATAGACACAACCCAACCAAAGGTCAGAAGGAAGGATTGTTTACTTGCAGCAAGTAAGGAAAACACCAGGGATCTTTCCCAAAGCACTGTCTCCTCTGTACAGCAAAATTGGGAAAGTTTGAAGCTAAGGGTCTACACAGATTCATGAAGGGGCTTGAGCAGAGGAGAATTCAGCATAGAATTGGGGCAAAGGTCGACAGAACCCAAGCTTTAGTTGATTGAAGTTAGGAGGGTCAATGTCATCATTCCATCCTCCACCTGGGCAGACCTGCAGACCTCAAAGATATATTATTATGTATATCCCTTGAGGAGGAACTAGGACTCAGTTTTACTGCTGAACTATTGTTTCTTGACTGCTTTCCTTTGTCCCTGCATTCCCTCAATTCCCATAAGATCATTGATTCCTGAGACCTGTTTAAGGGCAAGCATTGCAACCAGGCTTACATCATAAAACGGCTTAGGCCAAAATGGCTTCTCTTATGTCAAGAAAGCTATTCCTGGTTCTCTTCTCCGAGGACCCCCTGACCTGTCTGCTTACAATTTCATGACTTCAGGCTCTACTCTTCTAGAAGATTTAGCTTGGTATCTCTTCCCCTGCCCCCCCATCTCCCCAGCAAAATCTTCCACCAGTTCACCCAGTTCACCTAGTAATTGTTAAACTGGAAGCTAAAAATGTGAGCTTGTCTTTAAAAAAGCGACACAGCTTCGCTGATATAAATTCACTCATAAGTTGTACAAGTCAGTGGTGCTTCGCATAGTCGCAGAGCTGTGCAATCATCACACTACCTAATTCCAGAACATCTTTGTCACCCCCGAAAAAAACCCCATACCCATGAGTAGTCTCTGCCCATTCCTCCCTCCCCCCAGCCTCTGGCAACCACCAATCCACTTTCTGTCTCTACACGTTTGCCTCTTCTAGACACTTCATGTAAATGGAATCACACAAATGTGAGGAAAGGCTGAGATGTAGTGAACACCTGTTGCTTTTGCCCACCCAACATCCTCTCTTCTACCCCATGTGGTTCTACCTGACCTGCGCGCCCACCACCCACCCTGTTATGGCCTGAATGTTTGTGTCTGGCCCCCCAAATTCACATGTTGGGATCCTGCACCCAATGTGAGGTTATTAGGGGGGGTGGTACCTTTAGGAGGTGATTAGGTCATGAGGATGGAGCCCTCGGGAATGGGATTAGTGCCCTTATAAAGGAGACCCCACAGAGCCCCCTGGCCCCTTCCTCCGCGTGAAGGCACAGTGAGAAGTCAGTTGTCACCAGAACCCAACCACCCTGCCCGCCTGACCTCAGACTTCCAGCCTCCAGAGCTATGAGCAATAAATGTTGTTTACCAGCCACTCAGTCTGTGGTATTTTGTTACAGCAGCCCAAAGGGACTAAGAGACACCCCAAAACACAAGGATGGGCGTGTGACCTCAGCTAGCCAATCAGATTCTCTGGCAGGGATGCAAAACTGGAGTAGCCGGGAGGGACAGGCGGCTGAGAGTCATGGGACAGGTGGCTGAGTCATCTGATGGGAGCAGCCTTGTGCATGGGCCCTAACCTCCTGACGAGTCGCCAGGCTGCCTGCTTCCTGGTCTCTCCCAGCCCTGCTGGTCCAGTCGTACCTTTTTGGCTGGAGCTGCCCCAAAGTCTTTCCAAAAGATTCTTAAGTTTAAATGAGTCCTACTATGCTCATTCAATTCAATGGAGCGATTTCAATTCAAATGAGCGATTATGTAATAGTCTAAAGCAATTATTCCCAGTGTCCCCTTAAGAGTTAGTAAATAAAGGGAACGAGTCAAGCATTAAAATAAGTAAATAAATAAGCAAGGCCGAGAATCAACCTCTATTGCTTGCAGTTCAAAGGACTTGATGAAATCACACCTCCAGGTAGGTGTCTGATAATCAGCTATAATTCTTCAGCAAAAATGTTAGGGGCCAGGCCCTGGGCCAGGGGAAGGTGACAAGGAGGTTCTGACTTCCTGCAATCAGGCTGATTAAACAGGTTGGTTTAATCCTATCATTCTCATTTAGGTCACGAGAGGGAAAATGCTGTGTATTTGCTAGCTTGCTTAGAGAAATTCTCTAAGACTTTGGCAAGTGTTAACTACGATATTTTTGAAATACCCCTCAAATAGCCCTTTATTTGTAAATTATCCCCCCTCCCCCAGTACCGACCCTGTTCACCAGTGGCTAAGTCCAGGCGCTTAGGAATAAGAACAGAGGACAAGTCCTCAGGGAGGACTTGGAAGGGGTGGACATGGTTTAGGGAGTAGCTTTCCAGGATTGGGAGGGAAACAGGCAGAGCAAGACGTCACCTGCAGCTTCTCTCCATTATGATCAAAGTCTGTGGCCGAGGGGTGTAAAACCTTCCAGCGGGCGCAGCAGGCAGCTGAGAGCAGCAAGGAGGAGGAGAGAACTGCTGACAGGTTGCTTAGGTGGAGAGAGAGACTGAATCACCTCTTCCCTCCCCTGCCAGCCCACCGCAGCGCCCAGGGCCTGAGCGAGGCCTGGCAGATGGACTGAGGGCTGAGGGCGAGGGCGGGCTGGATGCCGGTGGCGGAGAGGGGGACCCCTGCAGTCCCTCAGAGCCGGGCTGGCATCACGGAGCCCGCAGAGAGACGCCAGGGGACCTTTCACCAGCAGGAGGCAGTGAGGGTCCAGCGGGAGGGTGAGGCAAAGGAAGCCTCTGCGCAGGCCAGCCAGACCCCAGAGGGGCAACACAGGCCTCCCCAGGCAGATGTCACCTTGGGGCACGGCAAACTTTTATGGAGGAGAAAGAAAAAACCCTGGTTAAAAGGAAACAGCAGCCCCAAAATGGAGTCCATTATGCTAAACCCACAATAGCAAAGCAAGACTCAGTACCTACTCCAAATGCAGCTTCAACCCTCCCAGGAACGGAACCTGTAGTCAGTCAGCCTAGTGGTCAGCCCGGTGGGGGGATTCCATTCCCCTGAGGAGGTCGCCTTGCCTGAAACAACGCATTTTTGGTAATAAGTTCCTTTTTCTACCCTGTTCTGCCTTTAAAAACCTTTCCTTTTCTACGGCTCGGCAGAGCTCCGCCCAGTTCACGAATCAATGAATAAAGACAATTTGATCCTGAAATTTACGCAGTTGGATTTCTTTCTTTCTTTTTTTTTTTTTTGTGGTATGTGGGCCTCTCACCGCCGTGGCCTCTCCCGTTGCGGAGCACAGGCTCTGGACGCGCAGGTTCAGCGGCCACGGCTCACGGGCCCAGCTGCTCCGCGGCATGTGGGATCCTCCCGGACCTGGGCACGAACCCGTGTCCCCTGCATCGGCACGCATACTCCCAACCACCGCGCCACCATGGAAGCCCTGGATTTTTGTTTTTTAACACCCTGATAAGAAATTGGGGCCTGAATTTGCCTAAACACTCACCCCCAAATGCCTGACTTTGAAACCATTTCCCATAGGGTTAAAAAAAACATCCTGAAATTGTGCCCCTCAGGGTTAAAAGAAACTGGTGACTAACAGAAATTCTTGACCTTGTTATAAAGAACAGCAGGTAAGAACAGCTTGTTAAAAACTCCTCCACTTGTAACCTGCCTGCACGGAGCAGGCTGGCTGTAATTATTTCTTGACTCCGTAACCCCCACTTTAGATAGATAACTCTGCCGTGTGCTGTGGGTCACTATAGTAACAGGGCGATGGGCTTAAGTTGTTTTCCAGGAACTTGAATTCGATCGACCCCTGTCCGGTTCAAGCCAGCTAAGAATGGTTGGGACCACCGACCCTAAAACTGGACCTGTGCAGGTGTGCAAGGAACAACATTCTGGCATCAGAGGGCCGAAAACTGCACCCTCAGACGATGCTAAGGGCCCCCATGTTCGAACATGCATCCCATGAAGAAGCATGTGACTCAGACACACGTGCACAGAACCCCAGTCACCTCCACTTCTCCCCACCTCCAATCAGCCTGCCCCATGCCTAGGAGCATCCTGCTTCTTTATCCCATAAATATCTCGAGACCCTCGCATTCAGGGAGGCAGAGCTGAGATTTGCTCTGTCTCCTCGGTTGGCTGCCTGGTGAATAAACTCTTTTTCTCTGTTGCAAACCTCGCCATAGTCAGGCAAACGAACCTGGCTTGGTAACAACTTTACCCAAAAGAGCGTGTTTTACATGCAAGAGACGGAGTTTCCCTGAGGCCAGTTTGTTTCTTCTCAGCAGGTTGGGGACCCTTGAGGAAGGTTAGGTGAGTTTCGGAAATGAAGCAACTCCACTTCGTGGTCATCTGGGCTACAGGGCGCACTTTTTGTCTCACCGCAGAAGCAGGTCTCCTGCAGGTGACAGATGACTCGCTCACCCAGCATCTCTTGGGGCGATGGTTTCATAAGAGTCTCTATAGTAAATACCCCTCAGGCCAATACCCCTCCTCTCTGAGGAGAGGCCACGATATCTGATGTGTTGCCTGGGAAAACAGCATGGAGGCCCAGATGGCCAGGCGGCCTGGGGTTCGCCAACCCCACCTCCAGGACATTTTCTGGTCAGAGTGTCCCCAGGTATAGGAGGCCAGGGTGCCAGGGCTGCAAAGGCCCCTACGGGTCCCACCTCAGGGCCCTCCAGCCTCTCACTCCTGCTCACAGGGCCAGGGAAGGCAGTCAGCCCCGACCCCAAAGACCAAGCCTGGCTGGGTGGGTACTCCTCCTGTAAAGCAAAGCCCCAAGTGTGGCCTCAGGGGGGCTGGGGAGAGGGCCTAGCACCTCTGTTCATATAAACGTGAACAAACCACGCGGCCCCTGGTTCCAGCTTGCGCGCACGCACGCGCACACACACACACACACACACACGCTCAAATCTCAGCCCATGACTGCATGAGAGGCTATTCCCCCAGACACAAGATGTAGAACTGGGGTTGCCATTTCTTAGTTGTGTGACCATGGGGAAACCCACTCTCTTGAGGTCTCAGTTTCCTCATCTGAAAAATGGGAGAGTCAGGACCACAGTCCTGTGTCTCAAATCAATGGGGCCAGCTGTGTTTCAGAGTTTCCAATCTGGGGGATTTTAGGAAAGGTCCAGATATTATATATTATGTAACGTCCCCAGAAGCCCTCTTGTAGTGTAAACCGTAAAGCTGGGCTTTTGTTGTTCTTGTTGGTAACGCAAATGCCTGACTTAAGCTTTTTTTTTTTTTGCGGTACGCGGTCCTCTCACTGCCGTGGCCTCTCCCGTCGCGGAGCACAGGCTCCGGACGCGCAGGCCCAGCGCCCATGGCTCACGGGCCCAGCCGCTCCGCGGCACGCGGGATCCTCCTGGACCGGGGCACGAACCCGCGTCCCCTGCATCGGCAGGCGGACCCCCAGCCACTGCGCCACCAGGGAAGCCCCTGACTTAAGCTTTGATTGCTGAGGCATCCTCGACCAAGATGGTGATCTTGAATAAACACATTGCCAGCCCCAGGGTTAAATAAAAAGCCAGCCACCTCCCCTGCTGAGGCTCCTCGGTTTTAGAGATCTTGGTTGATTTTAATCACTGATGATTTGGGACACTTGTTCTCAAGCTTTAAATTTCCCCTCGTATGTTTTAAATTCACCGATAAAAGTGAACCCTGGAACACTTAGGGTCCCCACTCTCCACCCCAGGATAAGCAGAACCCCAGGCCCTGCTACTCTCTCTCCCTCTCTCTCTCTTTCCTCCCTTCCCCACCTTGACCCCCTCCCCTACCCCCCATGTGGCCCAGATGTGTCATATCATTTCCAGGTCCTGTAAGTAATAACCTTTTATTTAATTAATTAATTTATTAAAAAATTTTCTTTTATGTAATTTCCAGGTTCTATAAGTCATAAACCCTTATTTACTTTTAAGTTTTCTGATGATTATTGCTGAAGGGTGTCTTGCAATCATGAGAATGTTGGGGGCCAGTCCAACCACAATATTGGTTATTAGAAACTGAGAGCAGCCCCGAACACCCTCCTTGGTCAAACACTAGGCATATTTCTTCAGGGAAACTTGAATATTCAAATGAAGGGGGAGGCATCAAAACTAGACACTTGCACCAGTGCAGGTCAGGTTCTACCACCAAATGAATTATGAAAAAATGTTTCCATTTTCAGAGCCTTTATGAATTTCATTCACAGTTACAGAAAAGAGGTCTTAGGCTTTAAGGTCACCCACCTCGGAGGGCGGATGACAGCACTCGGAAGGCGGATGACAGCACTCGTGGCAGTGAAGCTGAGCAGGGCCCTGGGGGGCTCCCGGGCACGGAAGCCTTTTTTGTTTCTTGTTTGTAGGGAATAGACCCCAGCCTCCAGTGACCTTCCCTGAGTCCCAAAGGGCAGATTCAAACAGCCGCTAATCAGGGAAGGGAGGGGATGCAGAGACAAGGAAGGGGCAGCTAAGAAACAATAGTGCAGCCTCGGGGCAGGGTCCTCAAGGGATACCTATAACAATACCTTTGAGCTCTTCTATAGAACTAAAACCCCCAACAAATAGAAGAAGTTCTCTTCATTCCAGAGAAGATCACAGTTTGATAACCTGGAAACTCATCAGCAGACCACCTGAGGCCAGATTAAAGGAGTGAAGGCCCTGCGCATGCGCACACCCGGATCCTTATCTGCAGCCCTGCCCTTGAACCACTGCTATAAAACTCCTCACCAGATCCTCCCCGGTTGGGACACACAGCTGTCTTTTTTTGTATTTTTTTGGTTTTTTGCGGTACGCGGGCCTCTCACTGTTGTGGCCTCTCCTGTTGTGGACCACAGGCTCCGGACGCGCAGGCTCAGCGGCCATGGCTCGCGAGCCCAGCCGCTCCGCGGCATGTGGGATCTTCCCGGACCGGGGCACGAACCCGCGTCCCCTGCATTAGCAGGCGGACTCTCAACCACTACGCCACCAGGGAAGCCACGGGACACACAGTTTTGAGGGGCATAAGTGTCCCCCTTTGCCTGGCAAAACAATAAAGTTATTCTTTTCTACTTCACCCAAAACTCTGTCTCTGAGGTTTGATTCAGCACCGGTGCCCAGAGGCTGAGTTTTCGGCATCAGCAGGGGCGTTGATGCCTTTGTTGGGCATTGCTTCCTCGCAGGACGTTCCCTTGCTTGCTCCGGGGCTCCTCAACATAGCTCTCCCTCACAAGGGCTAGTTTAATAAATACCCATTTAACAGATGGGGAATTGAGGCCAAGGGCAGTTGAGGCACTGGCCCACAGTGACAGCACTCCAGGTGGTCTGCTCGACTTGAGTCCTTGCAGGACGTAACCACCCTTGTTCTGCCCTTGGCACAGCTAGGACCAGGAGTGGAGAGACTCAGGCCTGACTTGGATTCAGCTGTCCACTTAGTTGCACGTCTATTAGAGAAAGAAGCAGAAAGGAATGTAGAAGTTCAAGCCATTTCGCAATAAGCGCCAGGGTCTTCCCGAAAGAGCTGCCTTGGGCATTGGCATTTCTGTGCCTGACTCACTGAACTTGGACCCAGTTTTGCAATCAGAGCCTCGGGCCTTTCCCCTAGTGAGAAGAACCAGCTAGAGGCTCTGCACTTCGTCTTTGTCTTCCTGCAGCCCAGACGCTCACAGCCCCCTGCTGGACCAGAGGCCTCCGGAGAGGAGAGAGCAGAAGGCCCTCGGAACCTGAGGCCACAGTGAGAGCTTCACTGAGAACAGGTGGGACAGCACACCCAGGAGGAAGGCTGATTTGGGGCCTCTAGAGGACAATGTGCCCAAGGGGTTGGCCACCTACACTTGGTTTGGGAAAAAGAGCTGTTGTCAGGAACCCCCCAGGGGTTCACATCCCCATCCAGCCAGTTCCTAATGTGAGACTGGGTCTGAAGTTCAGCTTCGTTACTTGATAAATCAGGATAGAAATCTCTCCTTCAGGAGTATTTGAAGTTTAAATAAAAGCATGATTAAGCATATGATTAGACCAACCAAGTTGTGTCTTCCGCTCCATTGGCTGGGGACCCCAGGATCCTAGACAGAGAGAGAGAGAGCCTGGACCCCAGAAAGGAGGAGACGGCATGGGCCAAGGCATTTCCCTAGACGTTCTCGGCAGGACTGGTTTAGGGCTGTCATCTTTGTAGGAAAAATGCTGAATGAGTTGTCTCAAAATTGCAACCTGCAGTGTTTCTTGGGTTGTAGGTTTTTTTAGTGTAGTTTGGGAGTAGGGGGTGTTGGTGATGAAGATTAAGAGGATTATCTAAAGCTGTGTTTCAGAGTAACCGACTTTTCTGACGCTGATGGGGTGCATGAGGGACCTGGTTTGCAGGCAAAGGGGCAGAATACAGTGGAGCTGAAGTCTCCCAAAACTGCAAAGAGAAACTCATAAAAAAAAGCTCTCATATGAGAATAACATCTCTAATCCTCTCCCATCATTTCCAACCCTCTCCCAACATAACATCCTCTGACATCCACTGAGAGAAGGTCAGTAGCGAGGGGATGGAACCTGATGGGACCAAAGGGTTCCCCACTGTCACTATAGCCCTTCATCTGATAAGACTAATATGAAATATGGGGGAAGTTTTAGGGGGTGCTGGTAAAGAATGGGGCTCCCCCAGGGTTTCTCAGCCTCAGTACCACTGACATTTTGGGCTGGACCATTCTTTGCTGTGGGGGCCGTCCTGTGCATTGTAGGGTGTCAAGCATCGCTGGCCTCTACCCACTAGATGCCAGTAGCAGTGCCTCCACCTGAACGTCTACAGGCATTACCAATATCCCCTGGGGAGGAAACACGCCCCTGATTGAGATCTACCATTCTAGACCTGGCTGGGCTCCCCCACTTACCAAGTGCATGTTTTGTAGTGTATTCCTATAATGAAATACTACATAGCAATCTTTTTTTTTTTTTAATTTATTTTTGGCTGCGTTGGGTCTTCGTTGCTGCACGCGGGCTTCCTCTAGTTGCGGTGAGCGGGGGCAACTCTTCGTTGAGGTGCACGGGCTTCTCATTGTGGTGGCCTCTCTTGTTGTGGAGCACGGGCTCTAGGCACATGGGCTTCACTAATTTTGGCACATGGGCTCAGTAGTTGTGGCTCGCAGGCTCTAGAGCGCAGGCTCAGTAGTTGCGGCGCAAGGGCTTAGTTGCTCTGCGGCACGTGGGATCTTCCGGGACCAGGGCTCGAACCCGTGTCCCTTGCATTGGCAGGCAGATTCTTAACCACTGCGCCACCAGAGAAGCCCATGGTAAACATTTTTAAAGCTACTGAACGTTTTTAAAACCACGACAACATGAAAGAATTTCACAGACGTTGTGTGGAGCGAAAGAAACCGAACAAATGACTCAATTGACATGAAGTTCAAGACCAGGCAAACTAATCAATGGTTATGGAAATCAGGATAGTGGTTACCTCCCCCCCGCCCCGGGCCGGGTGCACATTGACCACCAGGGGGTTAAGGGAATCTTCTGTTCTCTATCTTGGTCTGGGAGGTGATGACTCAGGTGTGTAATGTCAGAATGTATTGAGTTGACGACTTCCTTTTGAGTATTTATCCTATATAAGCTCCACCTCAACATAAAATGTAAAAACTGCAGTTTGCAAATATTTTGTACATTGTGTGTTTATTATCATCTTGATTCCGCACCGTCTAAAATCCCTCCATCCTTGAATTTCATATGGTTTCATGGCCCCTGCAGTAAACTTGGTTTCTGTTTCCAACCAGAAAATCCTTTGACGTGTGACGACAGCTCTCATTCTCCCACAGGCAAAATGAACACGGATTTGATGCCGCAGAATCTGCTGGACACCCAGGCAGGGAAAGCATTACGCAAGGCTGGTGTCAGTCTGCAAAGGTAAAACCCAGAGCGCTTTTTCCTTGGGGAAAGGGCTACTTCTGCAGAAATGTTTAGGCAGCCTCATGACACGCGACAGACGTGTTCCAAGGGCATCAGCCATAAAGTATGCCCTGCCCTCCAACTGGTCTCCATTACGTATATATGTCTCCCAGGGGAAAAAATATTCCACTGGCTACATTAAATATTTTGGAGCACGAGTCAAGTTCTTGTCGGGTACATGACATTGGGTAATAGGACTCTGAGGCCAGAAACTGCCCTTTCGGGCCTCACCTCTCTGAGGTTCATGTATCACCAAAAAGACCCTTTAGTGTTACTGCATTCATGAATTTAAGCCCAAGTGTCCATTCATCAGCAGATATAGCATCACCAGCCCAATATGGACAATCAACAAATGTCTGCTGAGGGAATTAGGTGTCACAGAACTCGATTGCAATTTTCACTGTGTCAGGAGGCATCATTACCTAATGCGGGATGCATTTAGTTTAATTTAAAAACACAAGAAGGGAATTCCCTGGCGATCCAGTGGTTAGGACTCGGTGCTCTCACTGCTGGGGCCCTGAGTTTGATCCCTGGTCGGGGAACAAAGATCCCACAAAACACACACACACACACACACACACACACACACACACACACACACGAAGCCAAGCTCCTGTTAGCTACCAACCACGTGAAAGACAAAACTTCACAGTGAATGCAAAGTGGCGTTATTGATCTTTTTTTTTTCCTTTGGAATTTTATTTTATTTATTTTTTTTACAGCAGGTTCTTATTAGTTATCTCTTTTATACATAGTAGTGTATATATGTCAATCCCAATCTCCCAGTTCATCCCACCACCACCACCCCGCTTTCCCCCCCGCGCTGTCGATCTTTGCAGGTACAAATCTCTCTGTTGTTTCTCTTCGTCCCTGCAAACCTGAGGAAGCAGAGAGATCAGGGTGGGCTGCATGGTGGCGTCTGTGAAGCTGGGGGTCTCTCAGCAGGGTTACCCTCCCTGCTGCCATCCGCCCCATCCCCACTGCAAGTCCCGGGGTACTTTTTCCTCTGTCAACTGATTTATGGCTACTGGTTAACTGACAACTGGGCCTAAATTAATTACTTCATTAACACTAAAGGCTTCCTTGGTAGTATATTTGGTTTCTAACCTTTTCCATTGAGGAACTGTGTGTGTGTGTGTGTGTGTGTGTGTGTGTGTGAAGAGAGATTAAAAGGCATGTGTATATATACCTCAGTGAGGAATTCCTCACATCAACTGTCCCGATGAGAGGACAGGGAGCTCTGAGTCCCCATTCAAAGCTGCAGGTCAACCTCACACCTTCTTTTGGGTGAGAGCCCTGCCCCGCTCTGGGCTTCTGTTCCCTCCACAGAAAAGTAAAATAGGAAGCTTAGATCTTCCCTAGGGCTCCTTCCAGCTCTGACACCCTCCTGTGCGCAGGGAATCTGTGTTATCACCAGGCCTCCTCAGCTCGCCCTGAAGGCAATGCACCCGGGGCCCTGGGCACCAGGAAAGTTCCTGAAGGAGAGGGCTTTGTTCTCCCCCGAGACTGCTGTCCCGTGAAAGCCACACTCAGCTGGGCTGGCAAAAATCCCTCAGGACTGCCTACTGTGAGAAGACGGGGGAAGGGGCTGGGTCCTTTTGTTCCTGATTTCTCCCGTGAAGAACCAGTTCTGCTCGAGAGAGCAAGGAGAGCTGGCCAGGTGCCAAGGAGAACATTCAGAGCTTTAGCAGTCATTTCTCTCAGCCCTCTCAGTGTGCAACTCCGGAGGCACAGCAGAGCACTGAATTCAAGTTCATCAAAGTGGAGACTTCCCCGGCGCTCCAATGGTTAAGACTCTGCGCTTCCCCTGCAGGGGGCAAGGGTTGGATCCCTGGTCCGGGGAACTAAGATCCCACAAGCTGAAAAAAAACCAAGGTCATCAAAGTGGGGGATGCATTATACAATATGGTGCCTCTTCCCCCTCACTCACCTCTACGCGTACAGGACTCCCAACCTCCGGCCCAACAGCTGGACTCTGCTTCCTCCTGTTTTTCCCAGCCCTCTCCCTCCCGGCAATTCGTCCCAGGTTCCTTATCTTGACTTGGATCCTTGCATTTCCCACTGCTCCTCCTCGTGACAGTTCCCATAGCCTCTTTGAACAAGGTTGAAAAAGTCCCTCAGCACTAATCCACCTCTTCCATCTCTTGGCCAGGGCTACGTTTCTCCCATTTCCCTCCAGATCCCCCTCTTATGTGCTCTCTTCAGGGAACCAGCAGCTCCCAGCAATGCTCTGGGACTTTTCACAGTTGAGTTAGAGGGAACAGAGATGCTAGGAAGATGCAGGGAGGATTGAAAGTCTGGAGGGGCAAGAACATCCAGAAACCACGTGGGCTTGACTATGAATTTGGCTTTCCCATCCGGGAGACTGAACATCTTTATTTCACTCATCCACAGGGACGAAGATGACATTCTTCCATATGAAGATGTGGAGTGGCAAGATGGTGACCTGTCAGCTGAAGAAAGAATATTTTTGGAAGAGTTTCCCATCTTGAAAGGGGAGCTGGAAGTGCGCATCAGAAAGCTTCATACCCTTGCAGACCAGGTCGACACAACCCACAGAACACTCAC
This sequence comes from Aethalodelphis obliquidens, assembly GCF_003676395.1. Lineage (NCBI taxonomy): Eukaryota > Metazoa > Chordata > Mammalia > Artiodactyla > Delphinidae > Aethalodelphis > Aethalodelphis obliquidens. The sequence goes on from NW_020837952.1 coordinate 52,957,930, forward strand.
CAAGACCAGCATAGTAGCCAATTCCATCGCTGTGGTCTCAGAAGTCATGAGCATCCTGGGCTTGGTCCTCGCTCCGGCAGTAGCAGGAGGAAGCCTGGTACTCTCCGCTGCTGGTAGAGTTTTGGGGAAAGCAGGGGAGGTCACCAGCATCTTGACCAACGTTCTGGAACGCTTTCACAGTCAAGAAGCCCAAGCTTATGTCGGTAGCCTAGTGCCCACCCGTGCCCAAGAGGTCAGGGGAGCTGGGGCAGCCTATGTCTTGGCTGCCGGAAAGGTGGTCCAGGATTGTGAAAGCACCGTCAAGGATATCCGGAAGAGCATCCGTGCCTTTCAGATAGCCAGGGCCAACCCGCGCCTGGCCGCTGCCGCCAAGAATCTCCTGACCACTGGCCAAGTCTCAGCCCGGAAGAGCAGGCAGGTGCAAAGGTCTTTTGAAGGTACCACGCTGGTGATGAAAACAAAGGCTCGCTTGCTGGGTACTGCAATGGCTGGCTTCTCCCTGAGCGTGGTCTTGGCCTCCCTCCTGAAGGACTGGAAACAGCTGAAGGAGGGAACAAAATCAGAGCTTGCGGAAGAGCTAAGGGCGCAGGCTTGGGAGCTGGAAAGGAAGCTGACAGAATTCACCCAGTGCTATGAGAGCCTGCAGCAGAAGGTGAGGCTGTGGTTTCCCTTGTGGGTGGGGCTGGAGGAGGGGGAAGCTTTAACTGGCGCTTATGGGCACCAGGGTTTATGGGAAGGGTGATGAGGAAGCCAGTGTGTGTGTGTGGAGTTTGCATGGATGTTCCCAAGGACATGGGGTGTCTGGTGGCCCTGAAGGTCCAAACGGTATCATGTTCATCTTGGAGATAGTGGCATCAGTCCTGGAGAGACCTGGTCATGCCTTCTGTCTCTCCCTCGGTGCTCCTTGAGGTCCATGTGCTGGGCAGAGGGTCTTCCCAGTTGTACAGAACAGGACACTGAGCCACAGGGAGTGTTATGGACTGAAACGTGTCCCCCTAACATTTATATGTAGAAGCCCTAAGCCCCAAGGTGACTTTTTGGAGATGGGGGTTTGGGGAGGTGATTTGGATTGAATGAGTTTGTAGGGGTGGGGCCATAATCCTAGGGGACTGGTGTCCTTGTAAGAGGAGGAGGAAATACAGAGGGCTCTCTCTTTCTCTGCTGCACTGGCACAGAGGAAAGGCCCTGTGAGGATGAAGCGAGAAGGCAGTGGTCTGCAAGCCAGGGAGAGTCCTCACCGGGAGCTCGATCGGCCAGCACCCGGATCTGAGGCTCGCAGCCTCCAGAACTATGAGAAAATACATTTTTGCTGTTTCATCCCCCAGACTGTGGTGTTCGTCAGCGAGCTTATGCAACTTGCCAAATGCTTGCAACTATGTGGAGGGAGAGTCAGGATGACAGCCCGGGAGCCTGACCTCTGCGCCCGGGCATGGATCTCCACACCATGCTGCCTGGGAGCCTTCTGTAGCTTTCCTTTGATTGGTGTGTGTGTGTGTGTGTTTTCCAGAAACTCTCCCAAGAAAAAAAGCCTGTGAGCTCATCTTCGGAAGGAACCATGGGGACTGTACCTCTGCCACCAGGGAAAGCAGGATCCCAGGGGACAGGAGAGGATGAAGACAATTGAGCCCAGGGGTCTCTGAGTGGAAGAAAAGGGGACCACGGCGGTGGTGGGGCAAGGTTGGCAGAGGCAATGCCTGGAGACTCAGCAGCTGACAGGTCTACAAGGGTGTTGAGGGCACTGTCAGTGGTGAGTGTCACACTGTAAGTTAAGGGAGGTCAGCCTGTCCCATCCCTCCCTCCTTCATGTGTGTAACTCATTTCCTGGACCCCTTCACCGCCCCTGCTCCCTCCCTCGCATGCAGAGTCAGCCCATGTGAAACGTGTATTATTTGACCCCAGGCCCTGTATTAAGTGCTGACACCAGATGGAAGGGCTCTGGGAATGAAGGGTATGCTGGGTTCTCTCTTTTGTATCAACTCAGCTTGTGTTGGCCCTCTGTCCTCCCCCTCCCCGACCTGGGCAGTAATCGCTGGAGAAGATCCTGGGTTTGCACATAAAAGGATGTCACCGCAACCTGCTCGGCCTGATTCCCATCAGGAAGGAGCCCCTCCATCCTCCCCACAACAGAAGTTCTTGGGCTCCTCAAGACACAGGAACCTGTAGGAACTCTCCTGGCTTCCCCGTTCACCCATCTTACACCTATTTTTTTCTTTTCTATGTTTCAGCTGCTATTTTAAAAGTAGTGTATGGACATTCAGTACAACTTTTTAAAATACAGGAAACTAAAGAATAGGGGGAAAGGGGCTTCCCTGGTGGCGCAGTGGTTGAGAGTTCGCCTGCCGATGCAGGGGACACGAGTTCGTGCCCCGGTCCGGGAGGATCCCATATGCTGCGGAGCGGCTGGGCCCGTGAGCCATGGCCGCTGAGCCTGCGCGTCCGGAGCCTGTGCTCCGCAACGGGAGAGGCCACAACAGTGAGAGGGTGCTGGTATTTTGGTGGAGAATTTTCTTTCTGTGTTTTTCTTGCTTTGGACAGTACTGCCTGCTGGGGACCCTCTCTCAAGGCTACATTGTAGAGTAGATTTTTTTTCTGTAACTCACTGAGTTTTCTTTCTCTTGCATTCTCAACTCCCTCATTTGCCTACAGATCTATAACTTTCCATTTTGTTGTTTTCACTTAGCAATGTTTTCTACCCTTCCATGTTTCACAGAGTTTTTATAGACATTACTTTTCCATGTTGCAAAATATTCTCTTGACTGTACCTACAACGCTTTAATTAGACATACATTAGTCATCATTTTGTTAAGTGGCCAAAACCAATTCAAACTGGCCTATGAAAAAGAGAGGAATTTATTGGCTCATGTACTTAAAAAGCTTAGGGGAACAGTGGGCTTCAGGTGCGTGTGGATCCAGAGGCTAAAAATGATGTCATCAAGCATCTGTCTTTCCATTTCTCAGACAGACTTCCGCCACATTCAGGCACCGTGGCCTCAGCACCTCCAGGTGTGCCTGCTGCCAGCTGGGGGACTCCCACATGGAAAGGGGCGGGGCAAAAGTCCAGGGACCCACTCTGACTGGTCAGGACTGGGTCATGTGCCCTTGCTGGTGCTGGTTTCTAGGATGGGCTATGGGAACTCTCTTATGATCTAGGGGTTTTAAGTAGTCACCCCAGGCCGTGTGGTTCCCGCTTCTGTTGCTGTTATAATATTTTCACGAGCATAACAGTAAGTAAACAGCTTTCGCCCCATTTAATGTTGTTCTTTTAGTGTGCGTGAGCATCCTTAAAGTTCCGAATAAACATTGTCAGTAATAATACCTGCACAGGGACTTCCCTGGTGGTCCAGTGGTTAAGAATCTGCCTTCCAACGCAGGGGACGCAGGTTTGATCCCTGGTCAGGGAACTAAGATCCCACATGCCATGGGGCAACTAAGCCTACACGCTGCAACTACTGAGCCCATGGGCTCTGGAGCCCACGTGCCACAACTAGAGAAGCCTGCATGCCGCAACAAAGAGCCCACTCGCCACAATGAAAGATCCCGCATGCTGCAATGAAGATCCAATGCAGCCAAATAAATAAATATTCTTTTTAAATTAACAAATAAAAAAAATAATACCTGCACAAAATACGTAGTCATGAAGCTTGGGGTTTTGTTTGTTTTGTGGAAAGTTTTGAAGAAAAAAAGAAAAGAAGGGATCAGAATGGAAACTCAAGACTCATCTCTGACACTTATTTGCCTGGTCCCATTTCTGAGTTTTGGTTTCTTCAGCCACAAAATAAGTGTAGCCTGAATAAAATCCAGGACTCCTTCTGGGTGTAGATTTGCAGCACCGGGCTCACAGCAATCTGGGAGAAAATACCCTTGACAGAAACTTGAAGAATCCTTACTAATGCTCTGAGCCAGCACCAGAGGGGGTGGGAGAGGCTCAGCTTTCCCTTGTCACCTGCTTCTCTGGTTCCCAGATTCTTCCACAGGGGCAGAAGCTTCTGGAAAAAAGACTTTCCTCTTGCTCCCTCTCTCTGGCCCATACTTCCTGCCTCACAGCCCAAGCAGCTCCTCTGCTCTCTTCCTCCCTGAAATGCTTTCAGCACCCAGCTGCTTCCCTATCAGGATCTACTTCCTGGAAGCACGCTCTTCTCCATCACCTGGAATTCTGGTGAACAAACACCTTCCCCTCCTTTCATCTCCCCACTAGTTAAGTCTTTGCCCTCCTGGCCAAGAGAAGCCCATCAGCTCCCCGTGTTACTCAGGGCAACCCCACACCCACCACTGTCTTCCTCTCTCTTCTGGGTTACGTGGGGTTCTTCCTGAGTGCCCCCGAGGTGGTGCAAGGCCCTCCATCACAGTCAGTCAGGAGTTCTTTTGGCTTTTCTGTGCATGGGTGAGCAGACCCAAGTCTGGTTCCTTCCGTTACTTCCTAACCTTCTAAAAATTAAAAGAAATCAAAATCTTTTAAAGTCCAAAAGAATCAAAGACCAAAATCAAATTCTCTTCTAGAGTCCAATGCAGTTTTTAAAATCAAGAAATCATCCTCCCCAAAGTCTTATTTTGGCCAGTTTCAGCGAATGGCATTCTTTTATTTAAGTTCTTTAATTTAGGAGTAATTTCAAACATACAGAAGAGTTCAAGAATAGTAGAAAGAACTCCCATACGTATCCTTTCACCCAGATTCACAACCATGAACATTTTGTCCCTGTGCCAGTTATCAACGTGTTACTTCTCCGCTCCAAATCCACCCTTAAGGGCACTGCCTGGGACCCAGCGCTGGACCCTCTTGACTGTCCTCCTCTGACAGCTAGCTCTGGGTTAAGCGTTGTCAGTAGAGGGCACACTGCAGGGGAAGGCGTGTGGCCTCTTTCCTTATCCCAGTGGAGCTCAGTCATCAGGTGGACAGCCAGTGAGCTCAACATCAGCCCCAGAGACAACTTCCTATGAGCTCCAAGGATGCCCCAAGTTCAAGATCAGCCCCAGAGGCAATTTCCTGTGAGTTCCCCAAATGCCACAGCCAGCTTCCCAGCTGAGGCTTTCCCTGAAGGTGGCTTCTGCCCAGTTGGATTCCCAGTGTGGTCAACAACAGCCCCCTCTACCTTGTGAGTTTTTGTCTGCCCTCCAATGGGCAGGAATGAGGTGCCCATTCCAGTTTCTCATGCATTTTTCTATTGGACTATTTGTCTTTTTTAAATGGACTTGTTGGAGTTCTTCAAACTTTCTGGATACGGGCCTTGTGATCGTCAGGGGACCATGCAGAAATGAAAATGGAGGTGGAGGCTGGAAATAGGGGTCACGTCAAGTGGACCATAGGGGTCATAGTAAAAAGCCTGGACTTGGACTTGAAAGCCAGGGGCATCCTGAGAAGCATTTCTTGCCACTGAGTTTCTTGCCAAGTTTGATCTAGGACTGGCAACGGCAGAGCTTCCTGGGAGTTTGGTTAGAAATGCAGAATTTCAGGCATCTGAAACTGAATCAGCCATCGGACAAGATCCCTGGGGACTTGTGTGTACATTAAGTCTGAGAAGTGCTGCTCTATGAGGAAGCTGCAGCATCACTGCAGCTGAAAGGGAGGAAAGGGGCAGAGCTGTCCTCGGACATGGTTCTGGTCCAAGGTAAATACACTCTTTCCTCTGACCTGTTCACTATCTGAGCCCTTTTCCTGATGAGAAGGCCAAAATATGTAGGCACCTCCCCTGACCTGGTGATAAGCAGCTATTTTTTTCCTGAGAGCTCTGTCCACTGCCCAGGCAACACTGCAGATGGTGGTCAGCTGTGGCTCAGACCCTTGGAAACACAGCTCAAAGCTGTCTCATCACATCTGCCTCACTTTCCAAAGTTAGAGATGTGTCTTGAAGTTGTGGGGACCCAGCATAGAAGCAAAACGTGCACCAACCTGCATGCACGCGCTGCGCTCACCGGGAGAGATGCCTGGGTGAGTACATTCCCCGCACTGAGCCGGTCTTTCCTTGGCTGTGAGATGTGAGGAACGTAAACGCACTGACCTTACATGTTGTTTGGAGCAACATGGAAGAAAATGGATGTAAAGTCCCTTATTTTGTCCTTAATAATGTGCCAGTCAAAATACTTGTTTGTATGGTGACCGCTGTGAGTGGTGGAAGCAAAAGAGATTTGTATCCTCTCTCTTGCTTATCTGAAGTGTCGGCACCTCTTATAACGACCATGTAAAAGGTAAATAGGTTTTGAACACAAAGCTGAAAGATAAAACCATTGTCAGTTTCCAGATGAATTCTAAGAAGTAAATCTAAGCTATCATGAGTCAAAACATCTTTTCTTCTATAATCCTGAGAACTAATAGCACGCCAAAAATTATCCTGGAAAAGGAAAATTACGAAATTATCACACGCACACCCACTTGCAGACCCTCTGAAGATTTCTCTCCTGGCAGCTTCTGTAGCTGCTGCTCGGTTGTTCTTGTGCTGAGGGTTATTATGGAAATTTTTTTTTTTTTTGCATTTTATGTTTAGATATTTGTTCTGTTCACATTTCTCAGTTTTCTTCTCTGGGGATTCCAATGAGTGTACGTTGGAGTTTTGCCTTTAGTTCATGTATTTTTGCCAAACCTTCTTAGCATTTCATTTTCACTTCATTTTGCTTACTTTTCTCATCTCTGTCTTTGGTGTTGCTTAGTTGTTGTTTTTTTTTAAGTAGTGTCTCTTCTTGTATGAATTCCAGTAAGCATTTGCTTCTGTGACAGATTTACTTTTCTCTTCTTTTCTTTCCTAAGCTCTACCAGTTTCCAGTGAATTCCTCCTGTTGTCTAGCTGTGATTCCCTTGAGCCCTCAGATCTCTGTTTTACAACCTTGCGTTGTAGAGGAAATTGCTTCACTAACTTTAAGAAAATTAATTGCAAAATAATTGTTCATGATTTTCATCAGCTTTTTGGCTTCACTTTTCTGGTGTGTGCTCTTGATCTGCTGTTTGTTTTTGTTGTGGTTGTTACTATCTTCCTTTTTGTCTTGTAATTTTTTTATTGTGGTAAAATATATATCACGTAAAATTGATCATTTCATCAGTGGCATTAAGCAACTTTATATTGCTGGGCAACCATCACCCACCACCCATCTTCAGAACATTTTCGCCTTCTCAAACTGAAACTCTGTCCCCATTAAACACTAGCTCCCCTTTCTCCCTGCCCCTCAGCCCCTGGAAACCACCCTTCTACTTTATATCTTTATACATTTGAATATATATATATTTTTTGGTCACACCACATGGCACGCAGAATTTTAGTTCCCCGACCAGGGATTGAACCCAGGCCCCCCGGCAGTGGAAGAGCAGAGTCCTAACCACTGGATCGCCAGGGAAGCCCCTAACTTTGACTGTTCTAGGAGCCTCAGATAAATGGAATCATACAATATTTGGCTTTTGTGAGTGACTTATTTCACTTAGTTATGTTGAAATAACTTTCTAGGTTCAAGATACTCCTGACTGGGGTGACTGTCAGTGAACTGAAACTTAGATAACTTTCCTGTTCCTGTAAACGGTCTGCTTGACCAGAAACGCAGTATATCCAGCCAGCCGAACCCCGAACACCAAGCCAACTCTGGGCCTTCTCACCCCAAACAAGGTCGACTATATGGTCTCAGTCAATCAGATATTTTGGTTTTCTCTTCCTTGTTCTTTGTTCTCTACCCTATAGACACGTCTTGCCTTCCACTCCATTTTATACTTCTCCAAAAGGACGCTGTCTGCTTCATGAAGTGTTAAATAAAGTTTATTTGTATCACCTAAAGTTTCTTCTTTACTCATTTTTTTTAATAGTTAGTATGATGTCTTCAAGGTTCATCCATGTATTTTCCTTGTCAGAATTTAATTTCTTCTTAAGACTGAATAATATTTCATTGTATGGATAGACCACTTTTTATTCAGCCATTAACGGGCATTTGGGTTGTTTCCACCTTTAGCTATTGTGAATAATGCTGACATGAACATGAATACACAAATATCTGTTCTAGACCATACTTTCAGTTCTTTTGGATATATAACCAGAAGTGGAATTCCTGGATCACGTGGTCATTATAATTTTATTATTTTTTAGTAAGTGCTGTACCACTGGCAGTGGCTGCACCATTTTATATTCCTGCCAGCGATGCACAAGGGTTCCAGTTTCTCCACGGTCTTGCCAACACTTGCTATTCTCTGGGAGTTCTGTTTTTTGTTTTTGCTTTTATGAGTCACCCTTTGGGTATGAGGTGGTATCTCACTGTGGTTTTGATTTGCGTCGCCCTTAATGATTAGTGATGCTGAGCGTCTTTTCATGTGCTTATTGGCCATTTGTGTATCTTCTTTGGAAAAATGTCTATTCAAGTGCTTTGCCATTTTTCAATTGGGTTGATTGTTTTTTGTTGTTCTTGGGTTAATATATACTTTTTTAATTAATTACTTTTATTTATTTATTTTTGGCTGCGTTGGGTCTTCACTGCTGCACGCGGGCTTTCTCTAGTTGCGGTGAGTGGGGGCTACTCTTTGTTGCAGTGCGCAGGCTTCTCATTGCGGTGGCTTCTCTTGTTGCAGAGCACAGGCTCTAGGCCTGTGGGCTTCGGTAGTTGTGGCGCACGGGCTTAGTTGCTCTGCAGCATGTGGGATCTTCCCAGACCAGGGCTCGAACCCGTGTCCCCTGAATTGGCAGGCAGATTCTTAACCACACCATCACCAGGGAAGCCCTTGGGTTAATATTTTTTGTGTGGACCTTGTGTTCTTTGCTTTTTCTCTTGGGCCAGCTTTTTGTGGGAGATTCAAATAGGGAAAAAACCTGGTCTGTGTTCTAGACTAGCAGAACTGTGCTTTCTGATCTAGAACCTTCTACGTGAGTGTTCAGCCTTTATTTCTCCTCAGGCAATGGAATTGGTCAGTTTTCAGATTCTTCACCATGCAGGTTCTTTTCTCCTTTCTGTCTCGAGGACAAACAATTACTTCCTACAAATATGACTTGTCTTACTACGTTTCCTCATTTAGTCTTATCTTCAGTGCTTCTTGGAACCAATCCAGATTCAGTGAGAACTTTATACTTACTATTTTTTAAAAAAAGGATTTTAGGGGATTCCCTGGTGGACCAGTGGTTAGGACTCAGGGCTTTCACTGCCATGGCCTGGGTTCAGTCCCGGGTCAGGGAACTAAGATCCTACAAGTGGCACAGCCAAAAAAGCGGGGGGATTTTAGTTTTGCACTGTGGGAATTCCCTCCTCTTGAAGAGACACATTTTTTCCTGAAATCTGAACTCATCGCCCGCTTTTTCTGAAATCTGCAATTATCAGCATCCTCTCCCCTTTTCTCCCCAAACCCTGATCCTTCCCATTGCTTTTGGCATCCTTTTAATCTATTTTATCTAGTTTCCCTAATTTCTAATAGATGGTGCCTGTATCGTTTCTTTGTTGCTTTGGATAATTGCTAAGGGAAGAGACACTGATAACTTTACACCAGAAGTTCTTGCAAAACTTTCTGAGCGTCACCATCCTGCCTCTTGGGCAACATCCTTTCAGAGTCTTTAAAAGGTGCCTTTTGTTCCTCAGTTCCCTTCCCCAGGGTTCCATCCTCAGCACTCTTTCCTCTTCTAAGTTCACCGTCTTCCATGAGTTTCATGTGAACTCCCAGGCCTGAGTCACTAGGTCTCAGCTCTGTCTGAAGCCACGGCCTCTCTGAATGACTATGGGGTCTGTTTTCTCCTTTACGGGGTGAAGCTGCGTCTCTTCTGGTCCAGCACTCCTTGTCATCTGTAGAGAGAGAAGTGCCCAGGAGCCCTCGGAAGCACCATGACTACAGCCCCGACTGGAATCCACCCAGGAAACCCTCCCCTTTCCTCGGCAAATTCTTTTGACCACAGTGCACTGTCCTGACCTACAGCTGGTGACACTGGGGATTGGGGAGTGACTCGGGCCCTTGTTGTGAGTGATCCCAGCTCCTAAAGTGAAGGTGAGGGTCTGATGTCCCATGCCTGCCCTATTTCCCATGAGACGTTCCTACAATTACAGACATCTCATCCTGGGTCCCTTAGCTACAGGGACCATATTTTATGAACCCCAAATCAGAATGTCTATTCAGAGCAGAATGCAACATCTCTGTTACCCCCTCTGGCTCCTGCGACTCTCAGCTGGCAGCCTGCTGTGGTCAGTTTGGAGGATATCACCTGGTTGTGCAGTCAGGACCCCCCAGCAGTGCCTGAACTTGGCCTTGGTCCAGCCATACCTCCTTACTCAGTGGTCCTTGACGGAGGTATTAGCACAAGAGACAATGGCAGAGGGAAAGCAGAAATCACATCCTCTTCTCCTGGTTTGGACCTGAATCTGCAGAGCAGAGTCTCTAGCAAAATGGATTTAATTATGTGGTTTCAGTCCAAGAGAGCCTCTCCTTCACTCCAAGCCCAAGCCCGGGTTCCAGGAGTGCACTGGCCTCCAGCTGGTGAGCGGGGAAGGGAGGGAGGAGAGATGAGGGCGCGAGGCAGAGACGCTCAGCCAGCAGCCACTCCTCGAGGATGGAGGAGGAAGCGGAGAGATAGCGTTTGTGTGCGGGCCTGATGTGGCCCCTCAGTGTCAGGGAGTCTAAGCCAGAGGAGTATGATTGATGCCTTCTTTGGGAGAACTGAAGCAAAGCAAGCTTCTTCCCAGGTAGTGGGATATGCTGAGCTTTCCCAGCAGAAGATACGTTGTAGCTGCAGAAATGTGATGGATCAGGAAACAGGATGACTCCTGAAACTAGCTGGGAAAGGGGTGAAACACAGTCAGGGTTCTATTTCACCTCTACTCCTATGTATAAATCACAAACGTCTCAGAGGATATTTATTAAAACGGTAAGGAGGGCTTCCCAGGTGGCGCAGTGGTGGAGAGTCCGCCTGCCGATGCAGGGGACGCGGGATCGTGCCCCGGTCCGGGAAGATCCCACATGCCGCGGAGCGGCTGGGTCCGTGAGCCATGGCCGCTGAGCCTGCGCGTCCGGAGCCTGTGCTCCGCAACGGGAGAGGCCACAACAGTGAGAGGCCCGTGTACTGCAAAAAAAGAACAAAAACAAAAAACAAAAAACGGTAAGGAAACGGCCCATCTCCTGGAGACCCAGCACCACCGCCTCAGTGCAATGGGTCTCCCACCCCCATCCTTTGACTTGATTCTGCTCTTTCTCTGCCTTAGTCCTATTCACTCCCCACTCCCCTCTTCCCCCAAATAAAAGGGTTCTCTCCCCAAGATCTATTCTGAGCCAGGACAGGGGAGAGAGTCAATCATGATTCTAAACATAAAAAACATAGTATCATGAACTAGGAGCCCTTATTCTAATGTGTCCCCAGTAGCTGTCATTTATCAGGTACATGTAGATAAGAAAGCAGAGACATTTCTACCTTCCAGAAGCTGTTCTGCGCAGCCATGCTGAAATCTATTCACCATGCCTGCCTGTGAAGAATACAAAAAGAGAGTAAAGAAATAAAAAGCAGAATTCCTCAAGTAGGGTGACGTGAATCAAAGTGGAACAATTATGACCATAAATAATAATAATTAATATTAATAGCATTAATAAGTAAAGAGTATCAAACTGGGTGAAAAGTAGATTGGAATAATTTTCTGCCTACAAGAGCTATCCTGAAATAAAATGCCACAAAAGGCCAAAATAACAGGTTAGAAAAACTTATCACATACAAATTTTTAAATAGATGACAATATTAATATTTAACAACAATTTATCCAACCTTTGTTTGTCTTACTAGGTGCTCAGCAGTGTTCCTTGCACTAAATGAATTTTATCCAAGTTGGAGATTTTATAATGCTAAAAGAGTGAGTCATAAAGATATCGCTTTTTTTTTTTTTTTTTTACCATATTGGTTTTTATTATGAAATCAGCACATGATTCTTGCAACAAATTTCAATAAGACAGATGAGTGAAAGGTACAGGTGTGGGTCTTCCCTCCTGGCAACCTTCCCCAGGCTGAGCTTGCTCAGCTGTATCTCCTTCCAGAATTTCCCCCTAGTCTGTTGCCACATGTTCAATACTTAAAAAAAAAAAACAACGAGATCATATTCTTCCACATTTTTTCTTTTACTTAATATATCCTGTGTCTCTTTCCAAGTCAGTTCATATAGATTTGCCTTGTTCTTTTTCACGTCCATAAGCTTTTATTCTGGGGCTTCCCTGGTGGCCCAGTGGTTAAGAATCCACCTGCCAATGCAGGCGACATGGGTTCAAGCCCTCGTCCAGGAAGATCCCACATGCTGCGGAGCAACTAAGCCCGTGTGCCACAACTACTGAGCCTGTGCGCTAGAGCCCTTGAGCCACAACTACTGAAGCTCATGCACTTAGAGCCCATGCTCTGCAACAAGAGAAGCCACAGCAATGAGAAGCCCGCACACCATAACGAAGAGTAGCGCCTGCTCACGGCAACTAGAGAAAGCCCGCACACTGCAACGAAGACCCAACACAGCCCAAAATAAATAAACAAATAAATAGACATACATAAGCATTTATTTAATACTGATGTTTTTTAATGTAAACAGTCCCCCTGCACGGATATTTCAGATTGCTTCCATTCTTTTTACCACTTCAAGGAACTGGTGAACATCTTTACATGTGTTTCTCTGTATACATGTCATTGTAGGATGAATTTCTAGAGGGAAGGTATTGAGTTTCAGGCATAGGTACTTTTTATGTTGTGAGATACTCCACATCATCCTTCCAGAAGTTATATCGTTTTATATCCAACTAAGTGTCTGAGGGTGGACACGCCCCTCTTTCTTTCCCAGCAACATAGGATGCTTTCATTCTTTTTACTTTTGCCAAAATGATCAAAGAAGTGGTGTCTTGCTGAGGTCTAAATTTGCATTTATTGGCTACTAATGATGTTAAGCATCTTTTCATATATTTACTGGCCATTGTATTTCAACTTCGGTGAAACGCCTTTTCAAAGGACACGAGAGATACCTGTTTACAGAAAATGAGAACCAAGTGCAGTTTGAAATGTCAAGGGTTTGTTATTACTTCTCAAGTCTTCAAAAAAGAATAGGCGTGGAGGTGGGCTGGGAGAGCCATTTTTCAGGAGTGGGGAAGAGAAATGAAGTCACGTTTATGACTCACATTAACAACTTAAAAAAATCAAAAGCATCCCATGAAGATGCGGCAAATGTAAGAAAATCTGTACATTTTTTAAGCTTTCAGAAAATAAGCAATTTTGATGCTACATAAATTGTCCCAGAAATAGAAAACACAATATGCTACTGAGTTTATTCTGTGAAGCAAATATAACACTAATAATAAACCTTGATTACAAGGAAAGACAACTATAGCTCTTTATCATTTGTGGCTCTAAGATGAACATACTGAACACACTAATAGAAAATATAAATCTACAACATACTGATGCAAAATTCTACAGTGACAAAGTTGGGGTTTCCATGAAATATAAGGATAATTTGATATATGGAAATTTATGCACATAATATACTATATTCATGGGATAAATAAGAAAGGAAAATTATGACCATCTCATTAGAGTCGGAAAATTCAGCACCTAATCCTAATAAAATATTTAAATCTAGGAATAAACATAATGCCTTTTCATGAAGAGAAGTGGTTTTTGTAAACTAGCTGCTGACAATACTGGAAGTCAATTTCATAAAATTAAATAATTTAAGAATTCAAGCTAATGCAATAAAGTATGGAACCAAAATAAGAAAAATAAGGAAAGAAAACCAGCATTAGGTATTCATGAAATATTCATTTCATAGCTATTACAATTAGGAAAAATTCAGCGAAACAAAAGGGAAGTATTAAAAATGAATAATATTTCTATTGAGTAAAAAAACAAGTTAGAAAACACAGCATTATATTATTCATAATCGCCTCAAAACAATTTAAGGTATCAAGGAAATAATGTTGGCACGAAATGCAAAGAGGTAACAAATTTTACTTAAAAGAAAAATGAAAACCAGAAGCCCTGGGAGGCCATACGGTGTTGCTAGATTAATCAGGATATATCTTCAGACCTTCTCAATGGTCCCCATCTGCAAATGCAACAGCAAGTAACTTCCTTCATCAAGTTAACTAGAAAGATAAGTAGCCCCCAGCCCCTGCGTGGGAGATCCTCTGCAAAGAACTGCACGAAGCCAGAGAACAGAGCGGGGCATGGAGCTGATCGCTGACCAGAGTGCAGGCAGCAACCAGAACAAGTTGGTGCCGTTATATGAAGGACTCATAAGGGCGACAGAAACATGAAGACCCCAACGTGCCACCATAAGGGAGTGTTTCTATAAACACGAAGGTACATCCCCTCTTGATGAAATGGCATAGAGTCATCAAAAATAACTTTGGGCTTCCCTGGTGACGCAGTGGTTGAGAGTCCGCCTGCCGATGCAGGGGACGCGGGTTCGTGCCCCGGTGCGGGAAGATCCCACGTGCCGCGGAGCGGCTGGGCCCGCGAGCCATGGCCGCTGAGTCTGCGCGTCCGGAGCCTGTGCTACGCGACAGGAGAGGCCACAACAGTGAGAGGCCCGCGTACTGCAAAAAAAAAAAA
>NW_020837952.1:52972524-53105431 GCF_003676395.1 Aethalodelphis obliquidens
AAAAAAAAAAAAAAAAAAAAAAAAAAAAAAAAAAATCCTTATGACAACTGTGTAGCAATATGAAAAATACTTGTCTTATAATACTACATTTTAAAAGTAAGACACACTATGATAAGTATGTAATAAAAGCCATGCGAAAAAGAATATACATTGGAAAAACAATTGGAGGTAAGTGAATAAAATCGAGAGATATGTTGTGGTGGTATTGGGGGTGATATTTGTCAAATTTTAATGAAAATATATTTAAAGTGATTTTTTTTGTTGTTTTTTTTTTTGCGGTACGCGGGCCTCTCACTGTTGTGGCGTCTCCCGTTGCGGAGCACAGGCTCCGGACGCGCAGGCTCAGCGGCCATGGCTCACGGGCCCAGCCGCTCCGCGGCATGTGGGATCTTCCCGGACCGGGGCACGAACCTGCGTCCCCTGCATCGGCAGGCGGACTCTCAACCACTGCGCCACCATGGAAGCCCTAAAGTGATTTTTGAGCAACAAAAGAAGCTGCAACAGAAGAAAGAATCTTTAACCGAGGGTAACTGTGCAATGCTGCCTGTGCTGGGAAGGAAAAAATAATTTGCCGTCTACTCTTCTGCATTCTTGGCTGAAACCCCGTTAATAAAAGGCAGATTAACCAGAGAAAAACAGACAGAAGTTTATTAACACATATACTTCATGCACATATGAGATACCCAGGGGAAAATGAGTAACTCCTCAAGGTGGCTTGGAATTCAATCTTAAATACCATTTTAATAGGGAAAGGGGATGGGGGAAGTAGACGTCCTAGGGGAGAGTAAATGATTTTTAGGAATGATGAATGGGTCCTTAGAAGAATAGGTAGGAGATGTGATAGTTTGTGACAAAGATTCTCTGGGTGTGGGATTGCCTTCTCTCCCCTCCTGTGATAAGAGTCAATTTTCCCTGGTTGATGAAACTCCTGGGGAGCTGAATCTATGACAATTGAGTTCCTTTTGGAGGATCTGTCTTTAGGCAGATAAGGGGAGTTCAGAGAAAGCCCCTCTCTGCATGTATTTATTCATGTGCTGAGCTCAAAATAATCAATAATCAAGTAACCAAAGCAGCATGTTTTGGGGTGTCGTGTTCTGCTACCCTTCACCTGTCTGGTTAAAACAAACAATTAACCAACTAATGATCTCCTCATCTCTAGGAAGGCTTTCTAGAGACTGGGCAATCTGCCAGAATTACAGACGGTAGAGGGCTGGATGGAATGATTACTCACTTGCTTTCCGGTTTACAGTATTATAAATGACATGGCTCTGATCATCTTTATGCCTGTCGTTAGCTTATTGGATGATTATCAGAAGGCTTTTGTGACTTAATATCAAAATTTCAAAAGTTCTTCACCCATCTACTTTGTCACCAGTAACCTAAGAGATGACCAGTTTTACTACATCCTAGTTGGCATTGAATATTATCATAGTTTAATTGTTTGGATAAAGTCCTTAGACAAAAGTGATGTGACATTTTTTGAGAGGTTAAGATATTTGAAGTATTCTAACCTTGCTTTTTTAACTTCCAAATATTATAATTAGATAGTCCACTTTCCCAGGGCATTGTTAAAGCTTTTTGGACCGAGATGACTGGAGAAGAAATACACTGGCTACTCTCTGAGCCACAGGCTTGGGAGGAGATGATGGAAAAAACTGGTTTGGAAATGTAATCATAGGAAAGTGATGTCTAGGGGGGAATGTACCAGAACGTGAGTTTTGTGAGGGCAGGGATTGGGCTGATACACCAACCGCCAAAATCACAGCATCTAGAACAGCGCCTGGCACAGACTTTGCACTTGGTATTTGAAGGAAGGAAGAAGGAAGGAAATCTGATTGTTAATACCCACATTTTGTTGCTATGCTGTCACCATCTTCATAATATGAAACATAAAAATGTGTTCCAGCAAAGTTGGCTGAAGAATTGATCATGCAACCTCATTTGCCTCCATTTGCATTTGGAGATGTACCAAAAAAAAAAAAAAAAAGAAAAAAAAAAAGGATTCACACATTCTCCTAAAAAAAATCCCTTAGGAAAGTAAACAAAAAACCTTTGGTGGGCTTCCCTGGTGGCTCAGTGGTTGAGAGTCTGCCTGCCGATGCAGGGGACACGGGTTCGTGCCCCGGTCCGGGAAGATCCCACGTGCTGCGGAGGGGCTGAGCCCGTGAGCCATGGCCGCTGAGCCTGAGCGTCCAGAGCCTGTGCTCCACAACGGGAGAGGCCACAACAGTGAGAGGCCCGCGTACCGCAAAAAAAAAAAAAAAAAAAAAAAACTTTGGTAAGGGACTTCCCAGGTGGAGCAGTGGTTAAGAATCCGTCTCCCAGTGCAGGGGACACGGGTTCGAGCCCTGGTCCAGGAAGATCCCACATGCCACAGAACAACTAAGCCCTCACGCCACAACTACTGAGCCTGCGTGCCTAGAGCTCGTGCTCCGCAACAAGAGAAGCCACCGCAATGAGAAGCCCACATACCACAACGAAGAGTAGCCCCCGCTTGCCACAACTAGAGAAATTCTGCACGCAGCAACGAAGACCCAATGCAGCCAAAACAAAACAAACAAACAAACAAAAACACCCTTTGGTAAGCACATTAGCAGGTGTCCAAACACCTGGCCTGTCGGGTGATGGATTCCTAGTAGCAGAATTTGCTGCATTTTCCCTAGTCATCCAGAACACTCCTTCCCCAGCCTTCCTCCACCCTTGACCAAAGCCGTGAGAACATCTGGGTCTGGCCTTGAGATCCAAACTGCTGGGACTTACCTTTCCATGACCTTCAGACTCTCCAATGGCACTCAGCTGAAGCGTTATTCTCATAATAGACTGCTGCCTAACACAGGCTGTACTTCTGGTGCTGAAGGGTCCATAAAGTTCTATAAAATGAGTTGCAGGGCTACTCCAAGCTCTTAAATTATACGATCTTCACAGTCATGCAAACTAGAGTTCTCCTGCCCTTTCAGGACAGGAACAATCTATTCTCTGTATCTGTGACCTTTGGCCTCCTTCCACTCTCTAGATTCTTCCCCCACGGCTCCCGTTAATCCTGAGATAGTGCAAAACAAAGTCCTTTCCACTTGCTGCTGGCTGATGAACCGGCTTTGACTAGAGTTAATTGGGTCACTTCCAATGTGCCTGCGCACATGTTTCTCTACCGTCCTTGAGTGAAGGAAGAGAGATTTTTCTTTTCTCAGAGGAATATTGTCCTCAACCAACAAAGGAGGCAGACGAAAGGCTTCTGGGAAGCTGTAGTCCTAGGTTCTTACCCTAATTCCATCACTACCTGGTTTATAATCTAGGGAAAGTCACCCCACCCTTGGGACCAGCTTTTTCCTCTGTGAAAGAGGAAAAAGATAACCAATTATCTTCTGTGTTGGGTTTTCAGAAAGCATCACGGACCAATGGCAACATTCTTTCTCAAAGAGCCTGGATGCAGCATTACAATTTTTCTTGTGAAAATGGTCCAGACACCCTTACCAAGAGTGGCTGGGAAGTTTATGCTTCTTTGCCATCTATGTACAGATGAGCTCTAAGACGTAGGTTGGAAAGGGGCTGAACTCCTAGGCGTACAGAGATATCTCAAAGAAAATGCTAACTTAGCCTTTTTTTTTTTTAAATTGAAGCATAACTGATGTATAATATTATGTAAGTTTCAGGTGTACAATATAGTGGTTCACAATTTTTAAAGACTCTATTCCATTCAGAGTTATTATAACATATTGGCTATATTCCCTGTATTGTACAATATATCCTTGTAGGTTATTCATTTTATACATAGTAGTTTGTACCCTTAATCCTCTCCCCCTATCTTGCCCCTCCCCTTTCGCTTCCCCTCATTCATTCATTCATTCAACAGGTTTTAATTAAGTGAGGCCTTGACAGGGGCCGAGGATTTAAGGACGCGTTCCCAGACTTGTCTGCATGTTGGCATCACTTGGCAAGCCTTCAAAAAATACTGATGAGTGGGTGGGTCCTACCCCCCAACGACAGGGATTTAACTGATCTTGGACATGATCCAGACTTGGGAGGTTTTCAAGGATCTGCCAGTAATTCCGTTGAGTTTGGGAACCACTGTATTAAGGCATGGGGAGCTTCCTTCTGGCTCTACTGCATCAGTAGACTTTTACTCTTCGGGTACGTATCCTAGCTTCTTGATAACCAGGGGAAGTTTTGGGGGGTAAACTGTGAGACACAGGATTCATCTTCCAAAGGGTCTTGCCCACGTCTTCCCTTACCTGTCACAGAGCACAAGCTTAGGGCAGGTCCCACAGGGCACTGAGGAGATCGTGGGAAAAGATACAGTCTCTGCTCTAATGGCACTGGGGGCCCAGCAGGGGGATGGACCCCAGATAAGCCGTTAACAAGGAGGAGAGGTAAAGGGTAGGACACGAGGAGGACGAAGGGGACGGGGTGTTGCGGGAGCCCCTCAGGGGGGCACCTTCTCCCAGGATGGGCGGGCTGTGGGAGAAGGGGAGGGAGCGCCTGATCGTGAGAGGCTGGTGCCTTGCAATGCTGTTCCCACCACGTGCAATCCTGGGCCTGGGCCTTTGCCAGTCACCTCACTGAACCCTCTCTGCCCATTGCCTGCGTGCATTTCCAGCCAGAGGTGCCGTTCACTAAGTTATCTGATGTACACATGTTAATTGAGCACCTCTGTGCCGGGCGTCATGCCAGGCCCAGCTGTGAACGAGGCAGACAAGGACAGGGTGCATTAAGGGAGAGAGCTACCTTGCCCAGCCCTATAACATCTGGGCGCTCAGGCAAACCTTTTGCGAGCTCCCAATGATGCTACAGAAATGAATACACTACTTCCTCTCCTTTTTGCCCTAGTTGGTCAAGCTGTCTCTGTGGAACAATACCAGACTTTAACTAACTAAGAAAACTTGAGAAACTTCTGCTTGCGAAGATGCTCCCAGCAACGATGACAGAGGCAGACCTGCCGTGGTTCCTGATCACCCCTGGGGACGCCAGAAACACCTGGGATGGAAGGAAAGTTTGTCAGAGACCAGGTTTTCTGAGTGTACAGATGGGGTTGGAGACCAAGAAGACCTAAGTACTCATGTGAATTTCAACTGACGTTGGGACATTCAGAACGTATGTATTTTCCAAATTGTATATAACTATACAGTACATTTATGATTAAATTTTTAAAAACCCCTTTATTTTAAAATCAACTATGCTCTGCGAGTCCTCCATGCCCCTCCTTGCCCTGCCCCCACCCCCTCTCTCATCACAGCCGCACCGCTGCTGAGCTCTGATCTACATTCCCAGCGCCCCGAGAGGAAACGTCGGTGATTTGAGAAAAGCTGTTACTGAGAGATAGTTATCCCTTTATTGCAGCAGAATTTATAATCTTGAAAAATTGGACATGGTTGAAATGTTCCAACACTAGGAGACCCGTTAAATAGAAAGTATTCATCCACTGGAGAGAACTCTATGTAGCGATCAAGGTGATGTTCAGGAGAGTCAATAATTGGATTAACACGGAAAATGTTTATTTTAGCAAGTTAGGTGAACAAAGCAGGATGAAAATTGTATATCCACTTTCTCACTTAGAACCTAACCAGGGGAAACACATCTCTCAAACCTGGCAGTAGAGAAAACAAAAGAAAACTCTGGCAGGAAGTAGAGCAAGGTCACACGGCAGCTATGGTTATTTAGAGGTAATTTTCGTTACTTTTCACGTTTCCTTTGATGTAATTCCTATGATGTGAATTACTGTTTTATGAATTGGAAAGAATAGATAATATTTACATCAAAATTAAACAGTTTTTAAAAAAGAGGACCAACTCATGGTCCGCTGGTCTTAGCTTCTTCAATCAGTTGAATGAATACAGTCTCACCCTCACTAGCGACAGAAGTCACAGTGGGAGGAGAATGAGTGTGTTTTCATGGGAGGCCACGCCCATGATGAAAACCATGGCTGAAAACCATGACACCTAGTCTTTTGGGTTTCTGGACCCAATTCCATGGTGTGTGTGCGCGTGTGTATGTAGGATTCCCCACATCACCAAGCAATTCTGGACACCAACAGGGAGTGGGCCTGGGGTTGCAGAGCTGTCCTAGGGTCAGGAGTGCTGTTGGAATGGGGTGCTGGGCTCGGGGAGAATGGGGCAATGCAACAGTGAAAAGTGATCAAGAATCTGCTCAGTTGGGAGATTGGGACTGACATATATACACTATTATGTATAAAACAGATACCTAATGAGAACCTACTGTAAGGCACAGGGAACTCTACTCAATGCTCTGTGGTGACCTAAATGGGAAGGAAATCTAAAAAAGAGTGGCTATATGTATAGGTATGACTGATTCACTTTACTGTACAGCAAGAAACTAGCACAACATTGTAGAGCAACTATACTCCAATAAAAATTAAAAGAAAAAAGAATCCACACACACTCAAGACAAACGTGTGGCACACTTTCTTTTGAGCAAGATTTTTTTCCCACTTATTTTCTTTCTTTTTTCTTTAGGATTTTAACATGGTTATCACCAACTGTTATCCAATTTACTGACTGAGGGAAATTAAGAGGTTTGGATAGAAAGATGATGTCAGCATATTGAATTTTAGGAGCCTTGGGACTGCAGCTGGACAAGACTAGACTTTGGAGAGATTTATGGTCTCCGGCCATAGCCTTGCGTCATTAGGTGGAAATTGGTGTCGAGTTTTCAGGGGAATAGGAGACCGATGACCTGGGGAACACCATGACTTGAGGGAGTAGAGGAAGAAGACCCTACAAAAGGGACAGAGCATCAGTCAGAGACGGGATGCAGTGCCAGCTCTTGGGTTTCTACAGGGGTTTCTACTGGAGAAGCACGAGGAACACCAGTGCTCAGACGTGAAGGGCGCAGACTTCGGAGGCTGGGACCCCAGTTCTGCCGCTTTCTACTCAAGGGACAGGTTATCTCCTCTCTCCACACCTCGGCTCCCTCATCTTTAACGTGGAATAACGATACTGGTGGGTCTGGGATTTGATCTCTCTCTGCAGAAGCTTATGGATTCTGCGTCAGACACAAAGGACTTTATTGCTCCCGGCCCGGCTGGCAACAAGAGCATCAGTGTGTGGGACGGGGTGGCTGCTGCTCCCCAGGAGGTGTGCACGGCGGCTGAGGAGCCCTGAGCGAGGGGCAGCCACCTCTTCCAGAGCAGGTAGGAAGCAGACTCGTTCTTCGTCCCCGGGATACACCCCCCCCCCCAATTCCTCAAGGTTACTTGCTATAAATGCCACCCCAGAAAGGTCCTGGGAAAGCGAGGTCAGGGCTTCGCTTGCCTGGTACACCCAGCAAGAAGCACAGGCGCCGGGACCTGAGGAGGAAGACACCCAGCACCTGCCGCGGGGCTGCCGGGAAGATGAAGGTGATGTGAGCACACGTGGAAAGGGCTCTCGGCCTCCGCGATCATCAGCCGGGGTGGCCATACGGAGAAGGCGGGGTTGGGGGTGGCGGCTGTGTTATCACCTTACATCCGAGATTGAAAAAAGTCATTCAACAAATATTAATGGAATGCTTGTGTGTTGCTGACACCAGAGACACGGAGTTGAACAGAACGAAGCTACCGACCTCCGGGCGCTTCTGTTCTAGTACAGGGGGACGCGCCGCGGATAAACTAGCGGAGGAGCTGGTGCACAGGCCGCAGACCCGGATGAGGACGGGGATTGACTCGGGGCCGCCTTGCACAGAAGCACGTCCTGATCCAACTGCTACTGTAGCGGGTGGCTGTCGAGAGCAGGCGGGGCGTGCGCTGCTGGGGAAGAGACGGAGGAGGGAGGCCAGGCCAGGAGAGCAGGGCAGACGCGCCAGCCTGTGTCGGGGGCAGCGGCGGAGGGTCTCGGGAGTGCCCGGCTGCGCGGGCGCTGGAGGTCAGGTCAGCGCCCCGGGGAAGGCGCCACCTGCTGGCGTCACGCGGGGGCGGCTTCAGGGTCCTGGAGGGAGAGGCCAGCCGGCCGCGGGTGAAGAGCAGGGAATTGGAGTCGGCGGCAGAAACTCACTCCAGAAGTTTGTCATGAAGGAGAGGACTGGGATCGTGCAAAATCATTGCATGTTTCAGTGCCACAGGGACTAGAGGAGGGAAAAGGTTGACCTCCTTGTGGGAGGGACGATGGAGCAAAGTCCCCGAGAAGGTGGGAAAGGACGGACGTGTGGGGACAGCGCCTGACCGAAGACGCCTCTCCCGGTAAAACAGGAAGGACGGGAAAGGATGGGTGTGCGTCCAAGTAGGTGTCTAGATCAAGGAGATCCCGTGGCCTCCATTTCCTCCCGGAAACGGGAAAGGAGACGATCTGAGTGATGTTAGGGAGTTGCAGATTTAGGAGGAATTTCAGAGATTTGGGACTTCCTGGTAGAGAAACCAGTGCAGGAGGGGTGGCTGAGGAAGCCCAGGGAAGGAGGAAAAGGCCCAGGCCCCATACAGAAGGAAAAGGTGTGGGAGCCTGGGTGGTGGCCCGAGCCAGGGGAGAGGTGACAGAGGTGACAGGTGGCCAGACGGGAAGCGCCCCCTGGAGGGCAGTTTCTGAGGCAGGTGAGGGCGGCAGCGAGGACACCAGGAGAGGATGGAAAAGGGAAGAAGTGAAGCGGAAGATTTCAAAGGCAGAAGCAGGAAGACAGCTCCTGTCAAGACTGGAGGAGCCGGAGGGCAGGTCCCATGGCACCAGCCTGGGCCTGTGTTTCCCTCTCCCCTCATCTCATTCAGGGAGCGTCGTGTTTGCCGCCTTCTTTTTTCCATCTTACAAAAGTCAAATGCAAGTTCTATCTTTGGAGCATGGGGGGGGGGGGGCAACAGAAGTCGTTGAGGATCAACACACGCAGGCCAGGGCGAAGAATGGTGTTTCTCCTTTTATTTAAAAACAGTGCTTCATTACCATTTGCAAAGGCAGAGGCAGTGCTCCTCCTTCGCTTAGAGTTTATAAAAGCCAGCAACATGATCAATAATTTATACACATGGATAGTAATACAAAAAAAATAAGGAATAAAAGCTAAAGATCTAACTACTCCGACCTTCACAATTCCAGCTACTTGATAATAATAGGAGTAACCCAATGAATACTGTATGGTCTGAAAGCTACTATACAATATGATTCTTAACAAGAAGGGGAGGGAATTAGAGACTGTCACAAAGCCCTGGGTGCTTCTCTGGAGTTTGTAGGGAAACAGGACCCTGGGCAAGCAGCTCGGGTGTCCTAGGAAAAGATTTGGGGGTGGGGGAGTGGGGAGTGGGGAGAAAAGGCGAGGTGGTCGATTATACAAGCATCCCATGTGATGCCCCCATGCCCCATAGGTACCTGTTTTGCCATGGCAATGGGAGGGGGCCGGAGAAACTGCACGTTGCATGTAGGGATGGTTTTGTCCCTGCCACGGGGAGCGGGGACAAGAGGGGAGGTTCGGTGGCATTTTTAGCCTTGCAGAGATTTGGACTGAAAAGCTCAGAGACTCAGGTGGGTCAGCCTGTCAGGGACAAGCCACCCCGCCTGGCTCTCTCAGCACTGTGCAGCCCTAGCTTACGTGTGTCAGCCCCAGGTTTGCTCCAGCTATTCACAAGCAGAATTATAACACAAGAAAAAAAAATTCATATCCCTTAGGGGGAAAAAAAAAGGAGGATCAATTCATCACTCGATATATAATACAGCCAAAATGAGCTGCCAGGACAAGCACACACACACGCAATACTGTGAACAGAAAATACAAGAAAGGACAAAGCTGCGGTTCTGGGTGGGGTATCGACATTGCTTAAAGCACTCATCAGTCCCCGGAAAAACCAAACCAAAAAACATTTTTAAAAAATTCAAAAACATATGCACCCCCTGGGAATCTGGCGTTGGTAACAGGGGCGGGTGGTAGGGGGGAGAGAAGAGCATCGCTGTTCCCTTTTTGCTGGCTGGTGTGAGCTGAGCCCTCGCCACACTGGCGGGCGCGTGTGTCACTCCCAGGCGGAGGGGCCCCGGCTGGCAATCCCCTTAAAGGCAAGGTTTGAGTTGTGGCCAATGAGCAGTTCTCTCCGTTACCAAGCCCTGCCAACCAGCACTACCATGGCTGAAGTGATCGACCGTTTTCCTGAGTAATCTGTAACTGGCTACAGTTCCGGGAACGTGGAGAACTCAGCTACTGTGGCCACCCGCCATATTCGAGGACTCCCCTCCGCCCTCCTTCCTAGTGCATCCGATTCGGGAATTTGAGAACCTGCTGCAGCCTGGTCTGTAAGCCTTATTTTAAAGATGGGGGCCAGGGACTCAACGGCACTCGCTAAACCAGAGGGCACATGCTGGCTTAGGACACCCAGAGTCTACTTGGGAAGGGCCCTGCTTCACGCTCTAGCTCCTGGATGGCTACTGCCTGGTTGATCAGTCAAGCGAGGATGAAGGAAGAACACAGCAAAGGGGAAAGGGAGGGAAGAGGCTTTCGGACAGTAACATTTCCAAAAAAATCGTGTTTTATGCAACAGAGAATCAGGTTTCACTGGTGGATACTACAAACGGTCAAACATTTTCAAGAGCATGACAAAATAAAGACACACAAATTTACGTTGGATGTTCACCTTGCCCACTATTTTTTTTCCTATCTTAAAACAGTGCAAACAGGTAACTTATGCTTTTAAAACACCACTACCCCTTCCCCACCCCCCAAAGTCCCTTTCCTCCTATTTTCTGGGGGAAACAAGTCTGCGATTCTGCAACTGTTTCTGTGCTAGGGGGTTGCAAGCAGCCGAGAAGCGGCTGGGCTTGGGGAAAGGGGGCGGTCCCAATGACACCCCCCACCTTCCCTTACAGTGCCCTCTGGGCTGTCCCTTGCTTCCCGCCCTTGGCCTCATCCTCCCGCCAGAAGGAAGGGAGGCCATCCAGCCCTTCCTGCAGATCCTTGGGGTTGCTTCCATTCCGAGTTTACACCTCCTTCCTACCTGGAAGCTATGTGACTAGTTACAGGGTGGTAGTGATTCACCGACTTATCTGCTAGAGCTCTAGGAAAGTAGAAACTAAACTAAGAGCAGTTCAGCCCCTGAGGAGTCACACTTTTGAGAGAAAGCTGCTATCATTGATTTCTACTGAATAGAGCTCCGCTAGCTCCCCTTAAACTAAGAGCTGAGCTCCAGTCCCCTTCTTTTTCAAGGAAGAATAATATCGGCTCAGTTCCAACTGTGGCTGCTGAAGGAGGATGGTGACAGCGGGCTTTGTAAAAACTGAGAGCCTTAAAAGTGACGAATCACAACAGCTGAGCTCGGTCAGTGGGAGCTGAACTATGTAATATAAGGAATTCTGGAAAAGCTCTAAGGACAGCTCTCTGGGCTGAAAGAGGGATATTCAGATAAAGGTGGTCACTAGAGGGCTCCTGAAAGGAGCCCAGCTTCTAAGAGTAAGATGCTTAGTATAGAAGTCCACATCGTGACCTACAGTAAAGCTGTCGCAACTGATTCAGCATGGATACGTTTTCCGGAATTATTCACCAGCATCCTCTAACAAACTTACAAGATGCCATACTCTCTTCTGACTCAGTTTCTTAGTCCAGTAGGAACTAGAGTCAGGAATAAACAAGCACTGATGCTTCGAGGAACCTGCCTCTGATGAAGTTGCCTGTATGCGATCTCAAAGTTCAAAAGCTGATGGGGAGTTGATGCTTCGAGAGCCCCAATGCTCAGTGATGACACTGAAAACCAAAGGCCCTTTAATAACAAGCAGAACTCTGTTTAGTCTTAGTAAAAGGAGCTGAAGGAAGCAGTATTAAAACCATCCCTGGAAATGCAGCAGAGGCCCGCTGGAAAACACAGAGCTTGCCTATGGAGTCCTCAGCCAGAACCAGCTGAACTGAAATGCACAAACCTCAGGCTTCTGCCTCTTGTAAAAGGGCTGTGGAAGCTGCCTCCTCTGCCTTTCCCATCATCTTTCCCTCTTTCTGGAAAAAAAGAATAGAAAATTCTTGAACTCATTGCCCTATTTTCCTCCCCTGCTATGGATACAGCCATTTAGAATTTGGCCTTGCCTCCACTGAGCAGTGGCTTGCCATTTCTGAGAATGGTCCCTATTTGAACAGGACACAAAATTTCTCTCAGTTTCTTCACTCAGTAAATGCTCTCCCTCAAAACAAAAGCAAAAGAAAGAAAAAAATCCTCCCTGCCCCCATTCCCTAGACCTGTGAAAGCCCCACATCCCATTCCCACACCCCAAACTAAAGTATTTATATACACACACAACAAAAATTGTCTCAACAGCAACAAACCAAACTTTGGCTTGGGGAGGGGAACCCTTAACAATGGCCAACGGACTGGGCAGTCTGGTGTCCCCTATTCTGTGCATTCCTCCCCAGAATCAGTAAGAATTGCATCGAGGCCTCTAGCTTCCTTGATGTCTCCCCTAGTTTCAGGGAAGCCTCCCTCCCAGTTATTAGGAGAGAGAGGATTCTGAAGGGGGAGAAGATATGTATTACACACGACAGGCCAGTCCCCCCCCACAGATCCCTCTCCTTACAAAGAATGTTTGATGCTGTCATATGTCAGTCATTTTAATTCAGGGACATGAATCAGTATCAGTCAAGAACACGGGTGGAGGCAGGAGTAAAAAAAAAACCAAACAAACCAAAACAAACCCATAACAAACCAGAAGCTCCATGTCTCTGAATTACTTACTCCCTTTAGCAGCTATCCCTCGGGTGAAAGGTCACCCTAGTACCAATGTGAATAGACCAGGGAGCCAAACGGACCGTGCTTTTCTATTTTCTAATGGCTTCATTTTGGAAATGCTGCAGGACTCCTGCCTTTGACAGCTAAGAGCTAGAAGAGAAACACTTTCTCCCCTGTCTGACGACAGATAAGTCGAAGCCAGGTAGTGACAGCAGTGACTCACTGTGGTGGCCACCACATGACTCCTCCTGGCAACATGTGAGATCCTGGCCATTTCAGACCCTCATTCCTGTACGGGAGGGGAGCAGCCTTGGGGGCTTGTTTCATGTCCTGTAGTGTTCATGAGTACCAAGTGGTCCAGGTGCTCAGCTGGGTGTCTTTGGAGGATAGTGAGAAGCTGGGTGGAGTGGCCACGAGGGCTCCAGACTGTGGACAGAAGTGACTCGTAAAGGCTCTGGAGGATGAAGAGTCCTATGGCTTTGGAGCTTGAACGAAGTGCCTTCGCCTGCCCTCACATGTCCTGCTCACAGAGACCTCCGGGGACGGCTGGTCTAGGGCTCGGTGCTTATCTTTTGCCACCAGAGCCTTTATTATCTGTTTTCTACTTTGTACTGACTTTTTGATGCGAGAGAAAGATCGGGAATATCAGGGCGCCTTAACCTGACATCGTCTGACACCCCTTTTCTTGCCCTCCCCCTCTTCACTGGCGCGTGACAATCTGTACTTCTAGCCCTCAAGCCCTGCCCAGACGCCTCGGGGACATCTGGCCACTGGCTATTTAGTCTTCTGTCCCTGGGTCCTAAATTCCTGAATCTCGAGGACATGGGAGCAGGGTGTTAATAAAAGGAGAGATGAGCTAAGCTGTGGTTCAGTGAAAGGAAAAGCAGCCCAGCAGGAATGCTAGGGTTTACAGGAAAGAAAAGAGTGATCTTTTTCATACTCCAGAGTTCATTCCGAGACTGGATTCCTAATGAGGTGTTTATTATCCACAGTCTGAGCACATGTCTGGAAATATTAATACTATAATTCCAAAAACGATGCCAACTGTCTCAGGCCTTGCGTGTAAGATGATTGTAAAGAGAATGAGGAGACAGGAGGGAAGAGGAGAGGAAAGTGTCTTAGTGATTCTCCTGCTTTGCCAGCACACATTCCTATAGTCTATTAGCATGTGGATTCCAGCCACAGCCAATCAGAATTGCCTGCCAAAGACCAGAAACTCAGAAGACTAGAAGGATATCCTGTTGCAGAGGGATCTCTTCCACTTCTGCTCGTCCCACAGCCACTCAGCACCAGGTACACTTTGGTAATTCTGTCTGCTGATTTCTGATCAGACGCATTTATCAGCTCCTAATGTCTCTCCTTCCTCATTGACTGCCTCTTCCGTGATTGACAGAATAAGCTAAGCACGGACATACAGACATGGAAATGCGTTATTTTTTTTTTTTTTTACCACAGTTAAAAAAAAAGAAAAAAAGAAAAAAATGCACAATCTTTGGAACAAAAGAATTAAAGGCAGAAATTTAAAGGAAAAATACATATTCAAAGAACATAGTGAGGTATAAAAAAGTATTCTCTCTTTTTTTGTGTTTTTTGTTTGTTTGTTTTTCCTCTTCATCTTGCTATAGAGTTCCTCTACTAGTAAATATTGCAATAGCCAGGCCTCATGAACTGGGGGGCTGTCCCACTTGCAGGGGTCTCACGTCACTTCAGTAAGGGGCAAATCGGCTGTAGCCACCTCGGTATAAACTCGCCTGTAGTAATTAAAGACACAAAAATATTAAAAGGTTGATGAGAGAAACATTACAAAAGAAGACATGTCCTGAGGAGGGATTTGGAAAAACAGCTTCCTTAGAAGCTTCAAATCAGCTGGTTAGATGTTGTCTAGTGCATGAGGTCAGGAAACCAACTTCTGCCTCTAAGATGCTCAGACCACAGCCCAAACATTTACTGCTGACCTGATATTCTCAAGGGGAGAGTATGCTGATGGTTCATTATTTACGTGAGTTAGCACAGAGGAGCACTTCAATGAAGTTTAAAACCAAGTCTGTAAATAGTTTGATTTTTTAAAAGCATGGGTCTTGTCTACCTTGACGACCTCATTACAAGCGTGACCTAAAGCAGACTGCTGATCTTACCTTCTTACCCATTACCTGACAATGGAGAACACGTTACTTCTGACCACTATCTCTGTCACATCGCATGTTTGAGATGGTGCTGGATTTAAACCTGAGTTAATCTTTCAACGAATAAAGTCTATTTCCTCTGTAATTTATAAAAAATACTAACCAGGTTGTTTCTTGACATATCTTTTGTGTGTGTGTGTGTGTGTATATATATATATATATATATATATATATATATATATATATATATATATGGTACGTAAAACTGGGGTTTTAAGTGGGCTTCTTTCCTTTCTTTAATCATAATCTAATGAATTATCTTTTTCAATCAAAAGTTCCCTAGGAACATATCGCTCCTTGGGTCATTCTTTTAGTACAGGACTTATATCAGTTGGGCACTAAATAAAACCTCAGGAATTCCCATCACTTCCTTATATCATACGTCTCTACTTCAGTTCTAAACACCACCCCCCATACCCCCACAGAACCCTACTACTTCCTTCCACAGATCTTCATCAGTAGAGATTTAGCGTGGGAAGTGGCAGGCTCTCTCACATCCTTTATGTCTTAACTGTGACCATTGTTCTGCCTCCCTCTCAGACACGGTCATCTGTGTTTCCGGGCCGTTGGCCAGTGACACCGTGGATGGTAGAGAACTTCTGGCACAAGGAGGTATCACTGTGGACTGGCCAGTCTTTGCTGAATCCAGTGGGTCCCGTCATTGGCCCCAGAGGTGTCCAGGCCAACACAAAAATACTGCAGGGGGGATTCGAGTTTGGTCAGGGGGATTTTTATTTTAAAAATATGGAACGCTTCACGAATTTGCGTGTCATCCCTGCACAGGGGCCCTGCTAATCTTCTCCGTATCATTCCAATTTCAGTATATGTGCTGCTGAAGTGAGCACAGGGGGATTATGCTAGATGAGCTCTATGACTTTTGTATACTTCTAAGAAATATACCATATTTTGCCACAAATGTTAGTAATAAAATATCTTTGTAAGGCATTTGCTTGGTGATTTTTAGTACTAGCTGCTGGAAGGCTTAGGAATAGCAGGGACATCCTTTGGCATCTGCATTTGAAGCAGACAGGTTAAGTTCTCTGAAAAGTTTACTGTGAAAACTGGAGAGTCTTGTGCCCCAAGTCTTTGAGAACACCTATCGGTAAAACTCTGCCACAGGTGTGCGTCCAACATCTGAGCCATTATAAAACAGCAACCTGTTCCCTTCCTTCCTCCCGAATAACGTCGCTACTCAGGGCAGACTGTCACTGCTCATTCCTTTCTGCCGTCCTTAACCAGGCCAGGCGGCTCACACCAGCACACACACAGAAGTGATATGAAATTTCCAGACAGTCCTATTGGTTTTAACACTTTGGCAATGGAAGAAGGGCTGAATTATCACCTCCCTAGATCTTCTGTAGTCTGTAGGTAAAAGTCAGAAGAAGTAAAACATTTGAAAAAATAAAAGGCACATCTACTTACCACAGCGCCAACTCCATAGCTAGCGGCAGGGGCGAGGGCATGGTAGGGGTCGGCCGTGTACACCCTGCCATAACTGGAAAAAGAGATCCAATCAGGGAGATAAAGGAAAGACAGTGATTAAAAAAAAAAAAAATTAAGGGGTTTCACTGTGCTAAGGACTTGTAACTTGGTCTTGGAATGTTATTAGAAAACTGGCAGAATGGAAAAAATCTCTCCGTTCTACTCCTAAAGGCAGCAACTGAAATTTTCTGAATTACTTCTATAAAATGGAAAAGAAGGGCACTGGAGATGAGGAAGAGGGAAATTGGGGTCAAAGCCAGAAACACACAGGAACAAGCGGGAGGGAGGGGAGGAGTGTGAGCCTGTGCGCCGTTGGGTTTTTGGCAGGGTAGAGTCCAGGCCGAAGGCCTGTGGAAAACCCAGCTCAGCAGGCAGTCCCGGGGGCTAAGTGCCCTTATGGAAACAGCGTGGGGAAGGAAAGGGGGTGGCGCGGGGCGGCCTGGCGCTCCCCGCCCCCGTCTCGGCACCTACCCGTCGCTATAAGCGGCGGCGGCAGCGGCGGCGGCGGTGGCAGCGGTTGCAGTAGCAGGCTGTGCGTATCTGTAGGCTGCGTATCCACCCTACAGGAGAGAGGAGAACCGACTTTACACATGCCTCTCCCCCGGGGGGCAGGCGAGCACACACCCGCCCACACGCAGATGGACGCAGACGCAGACACAGACACAGACACGAACACAGACACATCCGTGGGGAGAGAATGTTTCAAACTGCATCAGTCTGCATGTTACTCCTTAGTGTACAATTAAGCTCCACCCAAGGCAGGGATTTGCTTTGCAATTTGTAACAAAAATAAACTACACTGGAGAACCTCTTCTCAAATTTAAGAAATGAAGATATGATTTAAAACATTTTTTTATTGAAATATAGTTGATTTACAATGTTGTGTTAGTTTCAGGTGTACAGTAAAGTGATTCAGTTACACACATATATATATATTTATTCTTTTTTAGATTCTTTTCCATTATAGAATATTACAAGATATTGAGTATAGTTCCCTGTGCTCTACACTAGAACCTTGTTGGTTATCTATTTTTATATATAATAGTGTGTCTATTGTAATTCCAAACTCCTAATTTATCCCCCCGCTGCCCACCCCCCTCCCCAAAATGAAGATATGATTTTGGGTCTGTTTTCGTTGGAACTTTCAACAGGGAAAATACCTACAGGAAGTTGGGAGAACTTTACCTGACAGGAAATGTAAATTATAGATTAAAACATTAAATTTATATGTGTTAACTTCAGATTCTCTGATGCGTACTTGGATTGATCTATTGCTAAGAGACTAGAGTATATAAAGAAAGGCCCCACAGTGCTATGCTCCATGTGGCCTAGTGCGTTTGCCAAGAGGCTAAGATAATCAAGCGATACTTAGAAGGAAGAACCAGTGTAGATCAGGGGTTGGCAAACCTCCATCTGTGGACCAATGCAGTTGGCCTCCTGTTTTTGAAAGTAGTTGTGACAGAGACCATATGGCCTATGAAGCCGAAAATCTTTACCACTTGGCCCCCTACAGAAAAAAGTTTGCCAAGTCCAATCTATACTTCAGACTCAGGCAAATCAGATTACAAAGGGCTGTGGACCCTTGGACTAGGTTCAAACAGATCAGGAAGCCCACCCGCCCAAGCATTTAACTGCATTTATTTTTCTTCCCTAAAAGGTTTTGGGACTTCTTACATCCTAATCTCACAGCAGGTTCTGGAGCTTTTCTTCCAAGGGTTCAAATATCCTCTCAGTCCTAGAGAGTTTCAACTCCCCTGTCCTGCTATTTCACCTCGGTTTAGGTGAACCAAATACTCAAAAGGTTTTCAATGTCAGGGTGAAATACTTCATGAAGGTTTTCAAAGATAATTACAACAACAAATGCCACACGAGACAGGCTATTTGAAAAAGTGGCAAGCTCTACCTTTCCTTCTTCTTCTTTACCTTTCTAGAATTCATCTATTTTTACCTAAACCTAATTCAGGTGTGTACTTTTATTACTGTCATTTCCCCATCAAATATAGGTAAATACAGCTATGTCCATTTGGACGGCACCTCAGCAGCGAGCACAGCATGTTTCGTTTCTGTAGATTACTGTGTCCTTTTCTCATGGACATCTGAAGCTTTCTGGCCTGTACTTTCTGCTTTCTATTCCTTCAATGTTCAGTTTTTGCTAAACCTACAGAAGAATTTCAAATTTACTTCTGTATCATTTCTTAGGATTGAAGACAACCATCTTCTAATGGGACCCTTGTCTTCTTAGCCATCTGACAGGGAAGCTTCTAGCTTGCTTTTGTTTCTGTTCAAATCTTACTCTGGAAATACCTGCGATTTCTTCTCAGAGGTTCCTACAGCTTTTTGCTTACTTCTTATATAATTTATGCTTTCTCTAACTGAAGACACTGCACCATGGGGGAAAGCTTACTCCTGCTCTTTAAATTTATGCTCCTTAAATTCATCAGAAGCAGCTTCAAATATACATGAAAAAAAAGTCTCTGACTGGCTTTCAGTGGTTTTGTACTATTCCTTCTTTGTTCTTCAAGTGAATGACTTGGAAAAGTAAGCATTGTTTTCTCAATTATAAATCTTTCCATAGATATTCCTATAAATAAGAAAGCTCTGATTAGTATTACCAAACACTGGCGATGAGATGGTAATGGATAGGGCTGTGGCAGGAAGTACCCTCGGGGGCTATCTGTGATCCACAGGCTTCCTCTGAATTCTAGCCAGGTCTATGGGAACAGGCAGGCCAGACTGATCTGGGCAAAGCCGTACATCCAGGCTGCAACATACACACTGCCATACATACACACATAAGCATATACATTTATGTATAAACTAACTCAAGTGTCTCTTTACCTTTTAAACTTCTAAAGAAAAAATGAAACAGTAAAAGGATTGTTAAACAAAACAACACACTAATCATCATAGTTGAAATTTTAAGCTTTATATGAACCTTGAAGGCTCAATTTTTTGGTATCACCAGAGATGATTCCACTAGTTTAGAATTCAAGTTTGCTAGTGTGAAGTTTACAGAGGGGCCATGTTTAGTAAAACTTCTTTGTAGATGAGGATAATGTGGCGAACAAGCATCATGAGGTTTCTCTTTAGCATTCCTTCAAAATCCAAAATAATCTCTAAAAATTGAAAAAATTAAGGTAATAAAAGCAATTAAAGCCTAATTTATATCTTTCTGAGTAAAACATTTAAAAACTGAAGTTCTATGCCATGGGAAAGAGGTATGCATTCTCATAAAAGTACTAACTAGACTCTCAGTTAAGTCTCGGTGTGTCAGAGATGCTGGGGGTTGTATTAAATCATGAAATTTGAGCTGTATTGGACTAATCATGGGGAAAAAAGGAGATTCTGAATGAGGTTACTGATAGCCATTTCCCCTCAGCTTCCTCAACCTGCAAGAAGCCATCGGAACCTCAATGGTTTGGGGGTAATGTTATTATTAATCAAGACAATTTTAAATGGATCAGGCTGTGGAAGAGAAGGCTCCCTCCAAGCCAGAAGGAAACGAAGATAATCTATCTGCAGCCCTTTCCTTCTGTTATGAGTGAACTCTGACTCTGGAGCCTGAATTTGATGAGGTTCTCCGCTATTCAAATTCAGGAACACACGACAGGGATGCAAATATCTTACTGACAACAAAAGCCTCAAGGAGAATATCAACAGAATTTTAAGAAAAACTACATTAATTTTTTAGAAAAGCAGATAATATTTCCACAAATCTACTCTTCTGATTACTTTATGATAATGGTGCTACAGAGAGGCCCTTTAAAGGGGAGGGGTCTGTGTTTAGGATGGGCAGGTAATATCGCAATAAACTGATTTGCTAATTCATTGATGACTACCCCAAAATTAGAAAAATTAAGTTGTATGTCATGGATTCCTCCTCTTAGCTGTATTCTTAGTCCAAAGTATTTCTGCTGGTGCTTTAAACCGGTTATTCAACAAAACATCTCACCATAATACAAGCCAATGAACATTCAGATATATTTATTTCTATTCTGGATTTTGGAATGCATAAAGAATCCAGGCTGAGAAACTGTTTTTCAACTTTCACTTCTATTAGCAAATCTGAAGTTGTTTATGGAACATGAGAACAAAGTGCAGTTTGAAACACCAAGGGTTTCATTGCTGTTTCTTAAGTTTTTCAAAAAGAACAAGGGTGGGGGAGGGGTAGGAGAGACAGGGTTCAGGCGTGGGGAGGGGATATGGCGCCACATTTATTAATCACATTAAGAACTAAGCATGCCAACATCTGGAGCTAGAACAACCAGCAAAATCACCACGTTCAGACTCAGATTGGCTAACTCTATCTATCCCAGCATTCTCTTGGGACAGCGGTTTGCCCTAGGCTCTACCACAAGCTCGGTGAAGTACACAGCCTCAATTACTAGAGCGTGCAGCCACAACGACCTGGTATTACGGAAACAGTCAGTCACCACTTGAGTTAACATTCCAGACCCTAACGACTGGCCCCTCCCCAGCCCAAAGAAGAGTCAATCTCGCCCACCCTAGCCCTGGCCCACACCACAATGTTAATAATTATAACAAGCAGTAACCCATCTGTTATATCAGAGAAGGGAACAGAGACTCCACTGAGAGATTTAGAGTGAGATGTTAACATTTCTTCAGCTGACTGCACAAACAAACAAACAAAAAAAGAGGAGAAATAATTCATTTGGAGATATGAAGTCATGAGATAGCTGATGTGTATTGCTTTTAACCATGCACCGATGCAAAACTGAAGCAACCATTAATAATAAAAATTAAAAAGGACATATGTATTTACACACAATCAGACCTGTTTGATCTGAAGCAGTTTGCAGATTCTATCTGTGTGTGATTTGAAATAAAACAAAAAATGGGGATTAGCATGGCCACAGCACACCCTAATGTCAGAGGGCACACACGGACAGCTTTTTGGAACCTGACAGCTGGATAAATTTGGCATGGCTAAGCCTGGTCCAAATATCCACAAGCCCCTTTAAAAATAATTACTTTCTTATTCCTTTGTAATTCATTCTGAATGATTCCTAGCGCTCCCAACTGGGACAGCCCAATGCTGTATCACTCCCCAATTCAACCTTCCTGATTCAGTTCTGACCCGCAGTGCTCACCTGTATGCTTGCCCTCTGTCAACACCCATACATTCTGATCCAGTGCTCTTCCAAAGTATTTCCTGTGTGCTATCCTTTCTCATATCCGTAACACATCCCTGCCTTCAACTTCCAGCTTTTTCAAAGGAAAATGCTGTTACCTTTAAGATCCTTTTGTTGTTGTTAAAGTCTCACTTTTGCATTACCCAATGTCACCTCCTAGGGATTTTCTACTCCACTCTGAACCAATTTTATTGTCTAGTGAACTTTACAGCATTGCCACGCTGACCACATGATTCTTCTGCACAGCTCTGCAGCTGTGTTTTAACTAGAACAAAATGGAAGGGTTCTACGTATCCTCCCTCTTACACCTGGCCTTTCCCTGCCTGTCCAAGTTTAATCTTCCCTTGTCTTGATTTTCACCTGGCCATTAATTTTATTATTACTTTTTTGTTTTAGGATTTACAATAAAACAGGACTTTGGTGAGCATGTGATGTCAAGACACCTTCTTTCTACCTGGAAGACAATGACATTAATGTGACACTGAGGAGAAGAATGTGTACTTCAAGACCAGCAGACAAAATGAAAGCTTGTTCCCTACATGTGATGTATAGATTTATAGAGCAAGGGGAGTGGGGGGTGGGGGTGGGCGGGGCGGGGGGGAGAATGGCAGGTGTGATGCTTCAAATCACTACAGCAGAGCAGAGATCCAGTCCAGCTAGCTTGGGTCTAAGGCTGTGCCTCTGGGAATCACTTTGTCTCTACACGATTCTAACTCCCTCCTTCCCCTCCCCTCCTCCCCTCTCCGGCTGAGATGCACTGCTCTAGACTGAACTTGTATGAGGAGGGCTCGTTAGGAGAACAGAGTTCTTCCGTGGCAATATGGCACCTTTCATTAAATGTGAGTAACGCAGATGTGAATACAAAACTCATAATAATGATAATATTGTTACTGCTTTTGATTGAGAGACCTATCTACTTGGAAGAGTAGATAGGAAAAATTTTTAAGGAAAATCTTTTAAATTTATCTTATTAAAATTGGGGTTAAGGAAAGAAATTTTTATGACCAACTTGGTATCTTCCACTTACTACTTTTATGATGGATGAGAGATGACGTTTAATTAACTAACCTTGTCGAACACTACTATTCCACGCCTCCCCGAATCAGTTCATTTCCCACAGCTTGCTGGGTAGCCACATAAATAAACTAACTGAATTGTGAAAAGCTGTCTATTGTTTTCTTTTTCCTAGCACCCAGCTCTCAGCAAATCTAACAGTGCATCCTTATCCAAATGCACTCACTAATCTAGTTTTAAGGTGAAAGGAAAAGAGGGCAAGGGAAATACATGTTTCAATTTTAAGTCTAGATTTTTAAGACAACTTCAAACTTACGTAGCAGCACAGCCCAATTACTACTATGATTTCACGACAGGGTCCAATTCGAGATTCAGAGTCCTGTTTAGATGGATTCTACCTTCTCCCTTTTCTCATTTCTTTCACAGTAGTGAGAAAATGTCCCAAATTTCTAAGCTCTCCAAATATAGAAGACCAGTTTAAACACCATGGATAAATGTGATTGACAAACTAAAAGAGGTGGCAGTGACGGGACAGTGCGTATAACACACCTGGGGCGGATGTGTGGCAATGGGACAGGAGCACTGAATTTTGGAGGACGTGCCCTCTTGTAAGGAACTCGACTGGGTGCACTGCTGAGGTAGCAGGGCTTAGATCACACGCTCACAAGTCTTGCTTGTCCAAAAAAGCCTCTGTTCCCATCTCTAACGTGGAGCTGGAATGGTTAGTATAATTCAATTTTTTCACTGCAATCCACAATCTGATTGATTGGCAGGTCACACTGGCACTCCTACCTGAGGTATTTTAGCGCTAATGATTGGTTCCTGTAAGACTATTCTATAACAGAACACAGGAAGAGCAGTTCAAAAAACACAGCTGTGGAAGGAAAACAATCATACAAAAAAGCCCGCTAAGGGGCCCACCAGCCTTTTCTTTCCTTTGGATGCAAGCATGCTTTTCACAGGATGAGAATTAGGAGCAGTTTGTTATCCCATTAAAAAAGTGAATTAGGGTGAATGATGTCTTTTCTACTGATGAAAAAAAGACGGGGCGGGCAGACACATAATCTATCTGCTACACTCCCAAGTCAGCAAGGCGAATCTCTTTACAAATCATGGGCACAATTGCTAGATCAGTTCTCCTGAGAGGAATGTGTCACAAAAGACACAGCGAGGAAGAAAATGGCTAGCAGGGATTACGGCCTAAGAGCAGAACAGGGAAAGAGATAATCAAAACAAAACAAACAACCTTCACGGTTAATAGCCTAAATTAATATAACTTAAATAAAACCAGTAACTTAAACTATTTTCCCTCATGTTGTCTCTTCAAGCTTGGGTTCAGGGCACTTTTTATACTAGATAAACCCTCCTCTCTTTCTTTTCTGAGGAAACGAGAACTAAATGCATATTGATAGATTTCCACATAAGGGAAAATGTACAGAGAGAAAGAGAAACAAACTCAAGGTAAAATGATAGAGGTTTTTGTTGTTTGTTTGTGGAACATGGAATATGAAGTTTTAAAAGCGGTATTAAAAATGACACTAGGCCTCACTCAACAGTTCCCTCCTCACATATTCTTGTTTTTCATTCTTGAGTTCGGGTATTATTTCAGCACTACTTTTTCCTCCAAGTAACTGCTTTAAGACAAGAACTAAAAATACCATTACTATTCAGTCTTTTCATGAACAAGGGGCCACTGGTCAAAAAAATGTTTCGGCAAGGTCACTGAACTACTTCTGTTCAGCTTGATAAGGTGATCCAGTCGGTAAGATTCAAGAGTATTTTCTCAACGACTACAGAAAAACCATCTCTCTCTTAATAAAATCATATACTGTAAACTAAGGAAGTGAGAGAACTGTAAACAAATATTTGGTTGGTTGACTTAATAAGGTAGAAGTAGGCCACACTTAAGAAATACCCAAATAAGGAAGATATTTGAGAAAAAAACCTGACTTCAGAAATAATTCAAGTGGAAGTGTACTCTAATAGACCAGATTTCAAGAAAACAACTTAAATAACATAAAGGTGAGTGTCATGAGACTATGGATACTAATGTATATGGGAGAATGTACACGCTAAGAGCATATATAAATACGTATATTTAGAAAAGTGCACTTTGGTGTAAAAGTAGGATATAGTTTCCCAACCCTCAGGTTTCACGGTGAGCACAAGAAAAAAAGATCTTTCATTACTTCTTGAAAACCACTGGAGGAAAGTTGTGGATTTTAATTAAAGTACTAAGAGAGTTAATGAAATATGGATTATTTGGGTTTTATGTTTGGCTAAACAAATAATTTAGGTAATCTGGGTAAGTCACAATCTCTCTAAGAAACATATCTACAAAGTGAGAGCGCTGGACCAAATCATGGCTAAGGTTCCTTCAAGCATGTGTTAAATTAAAGTGTACTTTGGGGCTTCCCTGGTGGCGCAGTGATTGAGAGTCCGCCTGCCGATGCAGGGGACACGGGTTCGTGCCCCGGTCCAGGAAGATCCCACGTGCCGCGGAGAGGCTGGGCCCATAAGCCATGGCCGCTGAGCCTGCGCATCCGGAGCCTGTGCTCCGCAGCGGGAGAGGCCACAACAGTGAGAGGCCCACGTACCGGAAAAAAAAAAAAAAAAAAAAAATTAAAGCGTTCTTTGAAGGCCTGCTCTAAACAGGCCAGGTGTGTACAACTCACCCACCGAATCTCAGAGAGCTGCTCTATCCTTTCTCTAGTTCCTGCAACACAGAGGGCCTCCAAGTGCATTCTGAAAGTTCATTAACGTTTTCAGATTGCTGAGAATCTCTGGCAGACTGTGGAAACAGTTCATTAAAAAGGTACCCTTGGGCTTCCCTGGTGGCGCAGTGGTTGAGAGTCCGCCTGCCGATGCAGGGGACACGGGTTCGTGCCCCGGTCCAGGAAGATCCCACATGCTGTGGAGCGGCTGGGCCCATGAGCCATGGCCACTGGGCCTGCGTGTCCGGAGCCTGTGCTCCGCAATGGAAGAGGTCACGACAGTGAGAGGCCCACGTATCGCAAAAAAAAAAAAAAAAAAGGTACCCTTATTGACTCTGGGGAGGTTAGGGTGGAGAAGGCATTTCCAGACAATTCTACCCTATGCCCAAGGAATCATTTCATGCTGACAAGTTTTTCTCAGGAAACTGTGTCTTAACAATGTGGGTGGTTAGACCAAGCTTGCATTCCGAAAAAGATCTTTGGAGAGAGGTCCTAATAAAAGACTTGCAAAACTCAAAAACTTGACTCTTTTTGTCAGTTAGATCACTTTGTCCATATTTTAAATAATGTGTGACCACCAATCATGGAACTTGAGCTATAGCTAGACTGTTTAAATAATGGATGGTAATAAAGATGTTAGCATGGCTGGTCGAATCAACAAATCTTGTACAATGGTCAAATGTTTGTAAAAGAGTCTAGGTTGCTAATGATGCCCCTCGTTTCCCTCTAGATGGCTGTTAAGAAAAAAGCCCCCCTGGCTGTGGACCTTCTGATACAGAAAAGCCTTATGCACTGAGTATGTGGTTTTCTCTTATTCCTACCCACCCTTCACTGGCATCAGTTCCTTATTTCACTTTCACAAGACAATGCTCTCTCCAAGTATGTGAAACAGGAAAAGACACATTTCAGAAAGCTTCCTGCCATCTACATAAATCAAAGCTCTAATGATCTAAAGAGGGATGTGAAATGAGAAGAAAAGCAGAAAAGGGAAAGAGTTGGTTTCAGGCTAAGCTAGTCCTGTTATTTATGTATGCACATGAGACAATAGTAAGAAAAGACTTTAAACCTGCTGATCATCTCGCAAGTATATTTGTGGTACACAGAACATATGTGGGTGTAGGGAAGGGAAAAGAATATGTCCAGTAGACTGACTCTA
This sequence comes from Aethalodelphis obliquidens, assembly GCF_003676395.1. NCBI lineage: Eukaryota > Metazoa > Chordata > Mammalia > Artiodactyla > Delphinidae > Aethalodelphis > Aethalodelphis obliquidens. The sequence continues at coordinate 52,998,822 of NW_020837952.1, forward strand.
GCAATGATCAGGAAACCCAAAGGCTTAGTTTTTGCACCCAGGGGCAAGCGCAGTGGCAGAGAAGCATGCTTGCATTCTTAAATATATAAATATATATATATATATATCCACAAGGAAAATGAAAATAAAAATTAAATTATATTAAAAAAAGAAAAAAAAAACCAAACCAAACCAAAGAAACAGAAAAAAAAGGCTGGCTCGTCAGGGGATGGGGTCGAGAAGGCCCCGGTGTGTGTACTTACATAGAGGTCAGCACCGTAAAATCCGTCCTGGTAAACCACACTGCAGAAAATCCACACAAAAACAAAAACAAAAAAACAAAAGAACAGAAACACATTCCGGTTATTGAGGACGGCAGCATGCACATGCGCTCTACACGGGCAGGTGATGTATGAATACGGACCCTGGGCTTGGGGCCGGGGTCAGTCAGCCAGGAGGAGCACAGGGGCACAAGCTCTCTCGGCAGCTCCGGGACAGGCATGGCAGGGGAGGAAGGAAACCCTGGAAGGAACCACCTGCCAGTTTGGTAATTAAAGTAGGATGAAAAAAATAAAGTGTATTCCCAGAGGGCCTAATACAGCTATTGAAAATCTGCTGGATTGGAAACAACAACTTTTCATATCTGGAGTATTTTTTAAAAAATAAGTTTGTCCTAAGAGGAAGTTTTTCTTTAAAGAGCTCCAAAAGGGGTGTGTGTATGTGTATGTGTATGTGTGTGTGTGAGGGGGTGGGGGTGGGGGTGGGCAGGGGTTGTGTAGAGAGGGGTTAACATGAAAAAGAACCCAAAGAATTCCACTAGGGCAGGACCTGTATGCAAAGTATGTTTCAAAATTATGTTTAGTATTTTGTTATCAGTTTCATAGTAACATGTAATTTTTTTCCTGATATCCATACATCACCTGCTTTTTTACCCTGCACATTAGACATGCGATAAGATTTGGCTGATCACACAAGCATGCAAAGTATTATTATTCAGCATTTTAAGAACCAATGCAACACCTCAGAAAAACAAGTCAATCAATTCTGACCAAAGTAAACAGAGAAATGTAATTAAAAAAAAAACAAACAAAACACAACCAAAAATACCCACAATGCATTGCTTTCACAAGCAGAGGTAATGAGCTAAAGGTTAAGGTGATTGGTCCAAGGTCCAAGAATTGAAAGGTGCAGTGGGGATCCCAGATAGTAACAATATAATCCAGAGTGGGAGGAGTAATTGGAAGACTTTAAGGGTTCTTTTTTGACCATAAGAATATTCATGGAATTCTGAAAAATTCAACTGATAACTGAGGTTCTGGGCATGACCTGTTTTATTTAAATGAATAAAATTGAGAAGGTAGCTGATTAGGAATAGAAGTGTTTACTCTCTGTTTAGAAAATGAATTTGTATTGAACAAACAAAATACATGACTCTTTTTTTAATCCTAAGCAACACTAAACTATTATAATTAAAATATAGATTTCAAACTTTTTGAGGTATTTTGTGCATATAACTTCCCCAAAACATTATTTTGGGACCAAAAGATATGGAATAGCAGTAGAGAAAAAAGACGACTTCCTTATTCATATTCGTTAAATCAAGATTTGGTTATGTAAAATTAGAAGATCTATTTATCATTTATTCATCTAAACAAGCTGGAAATTTTCACCACTACCTTCTCTGTTACAATAAACAAACTAGCAAGTGAGGTTATCAAATTATATTTTTAACTTGAATATGAAAATAACTTATTTTTTATATGTAGTTGGAAAGTTTCTGAATTCTACTCCCAGTGACATTTTGTTGTATTTACTGGATAGTATGATCACACTTTGCAATGCCCCTATTATGCTGTGCCCTTGTATTATACAACAGGCAAATTAAACTCATCCGTGAGGTTCAGGTAGCTGAATTCTGTCCATTTTCACAGTCTCCAACTGCAGTTAAAGTATGATATTAGACAGTAATCTGTCTCTCAATTGCATTTTAGTAAAAAAGAGACTTGTTCATAATGCGAAGGCTGATAAAATGCAAAGCACTGATGCCAAGTGGTGATTAATTAGCCTTCAACTATTTCAGTAAGGGGATATAGGCAATGACTGAAAAATATTTCTTCTATAGAGAAGAGTGGTGGCATTAAAAAGGAATACGTTTTATGCTAAGCTGTATCACTCACTGGGAATATTCACCCAAATTCTAGAAGAATTCCAATATTCCCTATATCAAATGCCACAAGGAGGCTAGAACACAATGATTAATGATAAAATTAGTTTACTAAGCTGAAAAGCAATTTTAGGCCATTCCTCATAAAATACTGGACTTATTCCTTGCCATCTTCCATGTAAACAGGTGGTTTAGTTAATAAAAAAGAAAACATGGGAAATTAGTGTTCAATGTAATGCACAGAAACTGATGTGATTAGACATAAAGATAAAATATCTTTGAGCAAATATATACCTGACACAGACTTGGTAGAGAATGGGTTCTCAAGTTTGGCCAATATACTGAAATGACCTATATTGAATAGGAATGAATTCAACCACTTTATAAAGTAACTCAGGAATATTACAAAATAAAAGAAGTCCCATGTTTCTGGTGAGCAGTATCTCTTTGCAAACATGATGGTAAAATCTCTTGGATTGAAATGGAAGATGCTTCATAAAACAATTTTCCTAGTGTGTAGAACTTCCAAGGTTCAGTTTTATGTTTTACTTGACTATTTCTTGATGAAACAATACTGCATCTTTATTCACTTCTTTAAAAGGAGATGTCAGAGGTTGAAGGTCAAAGGTCAAGTTGAGAGGAAAAAAAGGATAAAATTAAAAGTAAGTAATGGCAGAAGATGGAGATGATGGAATGCATGGGATTTAAACATCTATAAACTGCAAACAAGTTTATTTCTAAAGTCGTTCCCTTCCAGTGGCTTCTGAAGCCTGCCCATTTCAACATGCATATTTGTCTTGTCTGATAAAAATGCTTTAATTCTGTGTAATTAAGGACCCCAAATGGCATGTCCCTTTGGTCTATGAATGAATGCTAAATTAGTACACCTCACAGTCAATTTTGCCGTCAGAAAAGGACCTACAAAGGAGGCTCTTTCCCTTTACATTTTAACTATGTAGCAATGAATAGGCTCCTCTGCCACTGTTTATTCTTCATTAAGAATATGGAAAAAAAACCCGTCACAGGCAGAGAAAAGATGAAGAACACAAACGTCACATCTTTGAAGAAAGAAAGTCCTGATACAACTAACTTATAAAAGTCCACTCTTTACAAAAATATACATTTTAGGTTGACACTGAAAAACAACTGAAAACAAAACCTGCCATCTTCACTCCTTCTCCCCCATTCAATAACAAAGGATTTATTTGTTGCTATGGAATCATTCCACTGCATGAGACACCCTCCATACAAAAATCAAAGGGTGAAGGATGCTCAGCTCCATTAGTTGTTTTATTATCATTCGGAAGCCAACTGTAGTTTAATTCTTCCTACTTCTCCCTTTCTCCCTTGATTCAATTGGACTTGGTTCATCTTTGAATTAACCTCTTTTAATCCATTTCCTACAAAGAAAGCAAATCCATTGTGGGTAAGTAGCTCTGCTGCTCACCACCCAGGCGGTGAAACCACAAGGGAGGGCACATGTGAGAGCCTCAGCCCCAGTAAGGGTGGTGGTGAGGGGCGTGAATCCAGCAGATGCAGTCTTGCACTACAATCTTGAGCTTCTAGTTTGGTTCTCTGCAGGAGTGTTAATCCAAATTCGTGCGATGCTGAGTGAACTCCATGCCAACACACTGCTAGTGAACACAACACAGCTCTGGCTACTGTCTTAAGCCACTACTGTGAGGGCTTAAGGTGGCCAAAATGAAGATTTATATAATGAATTGATATTTTGTTACATTCTGACAATGGTACGGTTCTTTCCATCTAATCCGTTAATTTGCAAATATTCACAGAATCTCTACTATGTGGCACGGCAACATCCCAGAAGTTATACGAGGGCCATGGTTTTCTGTTTTTGTGCGGTTGCTTATTTTGGAATCTACTGCTTACCCTGGATAGGCGGGAATGGCTGTTGGAGGTACCGCTCGGACTGCACCGTATACTGTCCGCCCCCTGCCCCTCAGGTGGGCTCCTCTGAAAGCGGCCGCCGTGGTGGCTGCAGTTGGGTAAGGGAAGCCAGGAACTAAAGGGAGACCCAAAATACGACAGAAATGCCAACTTGCATTCAACAGCACGTGTACAATCACAGCTTGCTTTGCACCAATTACAGGAAAGACACCTCGACATTACATCTTTTCTCAAAAAGAAATGGAAATATACAATATGCCCAAACTAATTGACTCCATGCCTCATTCATCACAAATCTTGAGTGAGTTTTCTTTGTTTCTTCCCAATTTCAGCCTTACAATGCAAGCCGAGGAGAAACGGGTCAGGAAGCTCTGAGCACTACTGCCATAATGGAGACGAGACTTTTAATTTCTATGGGCAGTTTAAATTGATTGATATAAACTCTTTCACTGGCTAATTATTAACCTTGTTTCCAAACGTTATTACCTGCATATAATAATTATTCTTCATAAGAATATTCTTTTGTGTTTTGACATGCTGCCACACTCCAAGGCACACAGTAGTCTTCAGACATTTCATTAGTCAACCTTATTCTTTATCTAAAATATTTCAATTCAGAAATGTGAGGTGAGAGGGAAACTACCTCTCCCCTGCAGCCTTGTAATCCTTTAAAGAGGCAGACATTTTCTAAGGGCTTATTTTAAGTGTGCTGTCCTCTAGAAAGCACACAGAGACACTGATTCCATGTCCACTGAACTCTGTTTAATTATATCTCTTGCTAAATGGCTAAATGGCTCAGGTCAAAATGACTTTAGAGATATCAACAGAGCTGAGAATAAGCAATAATACTGGAGGGGCTTTTGAGGGATATTCGACTCAAGGGCCCAAAGCTGACTTGCAGATAACATGTACAACACATTCCACAAATAATTACTTCTTTTGTTTTCTTCATTACAAAGTGCAGACTAAAATTTTCTTTACATGTCCTCACCCCCTTCCAACTTTTCCAACTATTTATGCTTTTTGGCCATCTTAACATTTGGTCAAAAAGATTCTATCTAGCACAGGCTAATAAGCAGGACAGGGCACTGTGATAGTATTTATCTTTCTCGTGAATGCCTCCTTTTCAGTTATGTATTATATTTGGGGGAAAAAAAAGACCAACACATCACTGTTTACTCACAACAGTCAAAAGCCATGCCAGGTCAACATAGGCTACTTACTGATTAAAGGAATGTAAGTGTTGATGCCCCCTCTTCCTGACAGGGGCACTGCCGCGTCATTGCCTAGGGACACATCTGCTTGAAAGCTGGATGCTGAGTGCATTTAAGAAATGAAAAAGTGCAAAAAGATTACAAAGGAATAGGAAACTGAAAAACAATAGATTTTTAAAATACATATAAATAACACAAATGGAAAAATTAACTTAAATACTACCTGCATACAACTCGGGCCCATATACAGCTCCAACTACTGGGCTTAATTTCCAACCTGAAATGGAAGAGAGGACAGTAAACATTTAAAACTATATGAAGGAGCTTCCCTGGTGGCGCAGTGGTTGAGAGTCCGCCTGCCGATGCAGGGGACACGGGTTCGTGCCCCAGTCTGGGAAGATCTCACATGCCACGGAGCGGCTGGGCCCGTAAGCCATGGCCGCTGAGCCTGTGCGTCCGGAGTCTGTGCTCCGCAACGGGAGAGGCCACAACAGTGAGAGGCCCGCGTACCGCAAACAAACAAGCAAACAAGCAAACAAAAAACTATATGAGGAATATTAAGGAAAAGGAGTGATGTGCAAGTTGGCTTCAGACACCTCTGGGTTCATTTTTGCCTGGGACCAGCTTCTCTTTAGAAAGCCAGTGGGGGTTTACATGAGAGGGTGATGACATTTCTGGACCTGATCATCTTTAAGCAGGACTAGCACGGTGAAAGGATAATGAAGATTTGGCAGGGGAGTGGTGGGGGTAAAGAGACGTGAGAAAAAAAGTGGGAGGTAAGAAGATGGAGAGGGAATGAGAGAAGGAAAAAGAAATATAAATAAATCCTGGGATTTGGTATACGGTCTCTCATAGAACGGCTTAATGACCTAATCTTTGTTTAGAAGAAGGAAAAAGGCAGAATATATATCATTCTCTATCATACTGTGATGCGCTGTCTTCTATATCATCTTAACACTGTTTACTACTCTAATTGTTTGATAAGGGTATCCTTTGACTGAATTCAAATTTGACCTGGACCTCTGAATTCCATGTTCATTTATACCATGCTAATGGTATTCTGGGTAAATGGAAATCTTCCTTCATTGGGATTTCCCACTGGGATTTCACTGGAGTTAACCAAGGCACCAAGGAGGGACATGCAATGATAAAATTCAAGGTACATTCCCAACTTTGATGCATGTCTTCTGAGATTTTAATTTGCAATAAGCATATTTATGTTAATCAGACCTTTAAGCTAATGGATACAAGACCGCTGCTGAACATTAACTTAAACATTTATAAATTTTAAGTATTTCCAAACAACATTAGGTTTGATATCAATTTCATTTCTACATTCCCTTTTTTAGATTTATAGGAATATGGCAAGTAGTAAAAAAAAAAAGAAAAATGCACTATTACCCACTGAGAGTAGAATTCCATGTGAAAACTTTAATCAATAAATATTTGTTGAATTTTATACATAAATATGCCATTTTATTTTTCTGAAAGATTGGCTCTTTGGTTTAATTCTTTTATAACATTGTAACATTGTGCCACTGCTACTCTATAAATATGTGAATGGAAAGAAGAAAAGGCCAATTAACAGATTTCAATGGCTATAAGCAAAGACATTATTCAAGAGAAAATCCACTCATTCGGAATCAATCCAATCCCCCATTCATTATTTTATGTGCTTATAGACATGCCTGTTCATTATGCTGCATAAAAATTTCAAAATCTGGATTCAAATCCTACTGGAGTTGCAAAAGCACAAATGTTCTTCAACTAGACAAATCAAGTGACTCCAAGCCAACATGAACTAAAATGCTGAGAATTCACCAGAAGGCACCTAGCACACTCTTTTCAGAATCTCTAACACGGGAGCTGCATGTTTCTAAAGTCTGGCTCCAGTAGGCTTGAATAGTGATTTAGAATAATATTAAAAAATGAACTTTTCCTTTCCTATCAATGGCACTATTACTTAAGCACTCCCTTTAAATGCATACAATGGATGCACATCATAATAATGGTATATAAAGGTACACTGTCAACAATATCTTGAATACGTTTAGTTTTGTACACTTTACAAATGTATTTTTACATTGTATTATATGTGTTTATGTCATTTGACTTTCACAAAACCCAAAGAGAGCGGTAAGATAGGTACCACCTCTGGGACAATGAGTAAGGACTACACTTCCCTGGGCTTCATTTCCTAGATAATAAGCTAGGAGGGTTGGATTTTAATGACTTCTAAAGAAGAGCCTTGTGGTGCTAAAATTCTGTGACTGCTACTCGACAGAGGTGACAACAGAATCAGATAGGTTAGGAAATTGGCCCACTGTCACAGAGGAAAATGAAGAGTCAAATCTAGAAGGAGAATTTCTGTCTTCTCAATTCTAGTCAGCAGCTCGTTCTGCTCCACCATTCTCGCTGGATCGAAAGGAAATCTGACATACTCTCCTTCTGATTTAGTTTAAATTGGATTTTTATCAAAATTGCAGAAACTTCTGTTTCTGTGATAGCAGTGAAAAGAAGAAAACAAAAGGTAAAGTGGAAGGTGGTGGTATCCCAAGATATACCACTAGTAAAGTGAGTAAGGAAAATGCAAATTATGCTGATTTCTATAATCTATTTGAAAAGCTGGGCTACACATATTTATTGAAGACCTCCTGGGATATACTCAACACTAATACACTTCTACTTGATTTAAGATACTACCAGCACATACTGTCATACTCTAGCAGTAGGTTCAAACTTTTATAAAGCAATAAAAGGGGAGAAACTCCCCTTTTTATTCTAGATAGAATCTTATGCACAACTCTAAAATATACAACAGAGAATGAGGTCCACCAAAGTAGAGCTGTAGGCCTCAAGACCCAGTCCATTCAGTTTTCTTTTTCCCCCCAAGATGGTCCTGTAGAACACAGCTTGCAAAACCACTGTTGTACAACAGATTAAAACTATATCCTACCTCACTTAGGGAGTATGAGTCTAGATTAAATTTGACAACTGAAGCAAAAGTTCTGTTTTTGTTAGACAAAATATTCACAGAAAAATTCCTTCTTCATGAGAAACATTTATAAAACTCACTGTATAACAGGTAGCCACGGAATAGAAAATATGCGCGCGTACCCCTGCCCAACACACACACCCCGTGGCTGCTGCCTCTAGACCATTCCTTTAAAAGGAGAACAAGGGGTCAAGAATTATTCCAATTATTATGTTCAGATAAGTAAGATCCAGGGGTATCCTGGACAAGCCTAACATCTTACAAAGAACTACAGCAGCTACAAAAAGAGGGTGCCCACGGGGGGCCTAACTTGGGTTAATAGGTAACCTCAAATGATGTGTTCGCACTGTATAAAATGAACTTTACTGAGACTATAACACCTTAATAACTAAAAAAACTTAAAAAAAAAGTAATTTATAAAAATTAACTCTCCTAGGTAAAGAAAATACTTCAACGTACACAAAACAAACTGAAGACTGAAATCAAGAAAAAGTCTTTGATGTTTGTGAGAATAAATGACATCTTTCCGAAGATGACTTGTAACCTCTTACCATTTGCATATGGTGTGACCATCTTCTTATTGGTCATTACACGTGCTGTAGCATTATTCACCTACAGATACAAAGTAGAAAGAAGGGGCAGGGAGGAAGTAAACCACATTAGGGAATATGGAGGTGCTCGTTCAATAACAAAGTATTCAGTTTAAAATGTAAATTTCAGAGACAATTGATTTAAATAATTAATATAACAATATAAAATATTAATAATAGTATTTTAATTAAAGTGTTCATTAAATCAGGCTAACAAGAGTAAAATGCAGTTTCTTGGTCTCCAAATGGAAAACTAGGACAACTTTACCATCCAGGCCTCCAAAGAAAAAGTACATCTGCAAGTTCTTTGGAGATCTTTTAAACAGAGAAGTCTCTGCATTGAGAAAATATGGAAAAAAGTAATTGGAAACAGCTCTGTGTGCACGTGAACTTTGAAGTTCATTAACAGAACAGAGGCTTGCTACGTTGGTCAGGAAATAAATTTATAGGAAGATAGGAAAAAAAATCTGTGGAGTTTACCTGTTCTGATGTTCAGCTTTTTTTATATGCTTGTATGAGATTTTACTGTTTGAGGTCAGTAAACAAATATAGGAACTGAGATTCCCATGCTGACAGACTTCAGGACCATTTTGAATTTTCTAGATTATGTGGCCTATTCATTTAAGAGGAAAGTTTTCAAGAGGCCTTTAAATCAGGCACTTAAAAGAATTCAAAAAATAAAGCTTATGTTTCTTTTGTTTTATGGTACTCTCTACCCTCATTACAGAACGGCATAATTAAAGCATTCTCAGTGGTAAGATAAGTAGACGCTACAAAGATGGTGCTGATGAAGAAAAGATGAATGGAGCTTAGAAGCCAGGATACTGCAGCCCAGTGTCAGAACCAGCCTCAAAGCTGTTGCAGGGAGGGTAAAGCCTTACCATAGAACCTGGTTATATACTATGTTGTCAGGTATATAAAAACAGGCCAGTATTTAAAAGAATTATAAAACATACAAAATATAATATGTCTTATTTCGCTCTGGGAATTTATATTATGGTAAATTTGAATAGTGATAAATTTGTTACCAAAAAAAAAAAAAAAAACCACATCAATTTTAGGTAGAATTGGAACCAAAAATGTTTTAATAATATGTCTTTCAGGATTTGTATAGTGATGATCTTCCTATGTGAGGAAGAGAGCTGGAAACTCCATTTACTCTAGTTTGACCCACCAAATCATATCAACATTTCACATTTAAAAGAAAGAATGGGATACAATAATGATGAGACTGAGAGCATGCAGTTAAAAAACACACACACACAAATAAAAGAAAGAAAAAAACAATCAATTTTGGAAAGACAGGAGAAAGTGAAGAGCGAGGCTCTCACAGACAAGGATTAGAATGGGGCAAGAGCTTCCACTAGCTGCTAGAGCAGAAAGCACCCAAGCACTTAAAGGAAAAATGGCCAGAACCAATCAGAAACCACCAGTCAGCAAAAGAGACCAATAGCTGCACAGAACAGAGAAGGGGTGGGGAAGGACTAGGGCAAAGGGTAGGAAGACAGCTTGGGTAAGGAGAACAAAAAAGCGGGGAAGAGAAGAGAGAAAGTCAGGAAGGCTGTCACGGGCAGGAGAGAGAGCTGTCAAGAGCAAAGAAAGAACAGTCATAGCTACAAACAGAGGTCTGGGAAAGAGGAAAAGGAGGAAAGGAAGTGGGGGCAGGAAGTGCATTAATAAAACCAGCCAAACTGGAGTTCAGTAACTCTGAGTAAGATGTGCAAGGGGAAAAAATCACCATGACGTCAGTACTCAAACAGCTCAGACTGCTACAAAACAATGTGTACATCCAAAGTCCAGGCGGCATTACTCAACAGCATTGAAAATAAAAGGGGGAAAGGAAAAGGAAGAGGAGCAAGTCAAATCACATTTTGTAGTGTTAATGTGAGATGGCAGATGGACTTTTTCTTTCTTATTTGTTTGTAATTACATTTTAAAAAAGCTTCTTCTCTAGTGCTTTTGTTTCACTTACCGCCAACGGGCACCATCGCCAGCATTGTGTATAGTTACCATGGAAAGAGTGAGTCAAGTGAAGGGCCCTAAATGCTAAACCATTGGAAAGGGAGGGGGAAAAAAAAAGCAAAATATGCAGACATCTTACTCAAGATGGTGGCTTTTATATTTCATACTTTTAAAAACTGGGAAAGGGGAAAGGAGCCAGTTAACCTTCACTGCGTTATGAAAAGGGCTGGTGAGCACCAGGTGGCCGACTCACTCACAGTACTAGCACATTCCACAGGCAGCCACCCAACCCTCCAGTAACTGTTGAAATTCTAGATAGTAAATATATTTGAAAACCACATTAGTTTTGGATTCTTTCCTCCCCGCCCCCAACCTCTGTGATCTTCTGTTCCTTACTTGTCACACGCATGTGGAGGCGAACTGGCCTCCCGAGAGAGAGAGAGGATACTGGCTGGCCCCTTGATTCATCATAGGACACATTTCTAAATTGGGTAGTTTGTAGACATTTTAAAAGTTACTTTTATTTTGGCCTGATTAGAGGAATTCAGAGTCTCGCAAACTGAAGCAAAGGAAAAAAATCAAGAGAGTAGAAGGATGAACATTTTGGAGGAAAAAAGTAAATGAAAAACAAATACACATACATTCGCACACAGGTAAATCAAAATTAAAACCCCAAAACAACCAAAAAATGGGAGGGGGGAGAAGGATAGAAGTGTTACTTTTACGCGTTTTAGTGCAAGAAGGTAAAGGACACAGAGACACAAAAACACAAACAAGACAGGGTTCCAAATGTGAAATAAGTGAGGCAATACATAAAAAGAGAAATAAAAATATAAACCAGAAATTGAATTATTGAAGACATGCACCTCGATTTTACGGCCCTCTACCACGGTGCCGTGTAATTTCTCCCTGGCCCTGTCTGCATCAGCACTATTCTCGAAAGTTACGAACCCGAATCCCTGCATGCAGCGGGAGAAGGGGGGAAAACATGCACATCGTTATATTGAAATACTGATCTCTTGGTAAATAGAAAAAAAATATCACAGTATGAAACTGACATCAGCAACAACTCAGCAATACTCTCCCAAAGTCACATTTTTGGTCCATGCATATTTTGTAAAGGGAAATTAAATCCAATAAAAGAATAAAGAACTGTAGTAGTAGTGATAATAATAATAATGTAATTAACAACAATAAAAACAATAATAAAATAAAACATAAAGCATGTGAGGCCAGACCAAAATTAAGGTATAGAGTTACTCGGGTCACACTATTCAACTGAGAATCTGAACATTTTAAAAAATCCTACCTTTCTTATTTCATGCTGCTAACATACATATCCTTTTATATAATACTAAAAATAATTAAATCTATTATTCCCCAGTAACTTCTACATGGAACTTGATATTTAGGTGCAAACCTTGTATAATGAGTTTTTGACGCGGTCTAATCGTTTTAGCCCCACTTTGCCTGTTGCTTATAGCACCATCAACTTCTCTGGGAACGGTATAATTTAAGATATAGTGTTCATGCTTGATTCTGTGGGTACTGGGTGTGGAAGAGGAGAGCACTCATGTTTGTCTAAGCAAACGAAAATACCACTAAGCAGTGGTCAATTATGACTTTTCTTCAATGCAAATTTTAAACAACCAGACTGACACTCAAGAGTAAAAATATGTTCAGCTGAATTTCAGAAAATTGCTTACCCAAATTTGCCTAAATTTTGTTGAAGCCTACATCTGCTACTAAATGTATTAGTTTTTTCTATATGCAGAGAGAAAAAGGAATAATCAAAAAGGCAACAGGAATAAGATCTATGTTAGTGACATCAGTTGCATACTATTTAATAGGAAACAAATACCATAAAACAGCAATACAGTTGCTACTCTGAGTTAGGATTAATTTATTTGTCCATTGTAGACGCTGAAAAACAAACCAACCAACCATGGAGTTTTAATTTATTAAACAGAAAAAGCAGGAGACCGGGAGTTAACCCACTCTACTCCTTGGCTCACATTAAATCTGAAAAGACTGCCTGGGTCATTATCATTCTATCAATTTCAACACCAGCAGGATTTACTATATACTATAGGACTATTTGACAAAGCATTATATCAGTTTCATTCTAGGTGCTCTGTCCTTATCTTTCCACTCTGCAACTATAAAATTTTCTCAAGCTATTTATATCTGTAGAGTGGTAACTTCTTAGAATTTTCTGAGACAGTCCTCATGTCTCAACAGCTTCACTGTCCCTCTAGCATTCTTTGAATATGCCATTGTTCAGGATAACCTGAACCTTTACTTTCATGCCATATGTTCAGGATAACCTGAACCTTTACTTTCACTGAAGTTCTGCTTTGCTGCTTATTAATACCATGAGTACTCCTATGTATACAAAACATATTTTTAACTGAGATGGTAAATAATGTGCATTGCTCAATAAGATTTTATAAAAGCAACTCCATCATTCTGAAGGATCTGATTTCTCAGCATTTAAATGACTACATGGCTGGGTGGCAATCCACGGAGGATTCCAATGGATTATCTCTACCTTCAATGTGGATATCTAGAAAGTGAAATGCTAAGCTGACAGAAATTTTTTAAAATATATGTAGCTTAGGACGGAATACTATGGGTAATTTTAATTCAAAATGTTCTTTAAAAATGTACATGTGTTGAAAATATCAATGCGAACACATTTTCAGAAACAAATTTTGATATCAACATGTTATAGCCACTTTGACAACTCAAGGTGTACAAGGGCAAGTTACTAATTAATTATTCCATTTGTCATCTACACTAGCATCTGATGAAGACAGGAAGCCAGCTATCCGATCCTGGAGAATCCTCCAATAGGAAAGTTAAACCTTTTAAAAAAGGTTACAGGGTTTCCCTGGTGGTGCAGTGGTTGAGAGTCCGCCTGCCGAGGCAGGGGACACGGGTTCGTGCCCCGGTCCGGGAAGATCCCACATGCCGCGGAGCGGCTAGGCCTGTGAGCCATGGCCGCTAAGCTCCGCAATGGGAGAGGCCACAACAGTGAGAGGCCCGCGTACCACTAAATAAATAAATAAATAAATAAAATAAAGGTTACAGATAGTGATGAGTTTTTATATCACATTTTGTAAGTTCTATAAGCTGTATTTCAACGGACTGTCACAGCCTTATACATTTTATGCCCTGGGTTAAATTAATAAATTATAAACTAGTGGTTGGACAGCAGATTATGTAGAGGCTAATATACAAGTTTTTAACTTTAGCATTATGACTACACACACCCACATACATACACACATACTTGTGTGTCTTTTAAATGCACCCATGGGGTAGAAAGGATAAACCTGTTCGTTTCCTTTTGAAAGTAAAGACATTGAGCCAATCTGAGGTTAAGTATTCAAGCATCAACAAGGCCCAGAGCACCAACAGGGTCTTCTTCCTTCCATGTAGCTTTTTCCTACAGCTAATGGTGAGAAAATTAGAAATTAAGCTTTGAAACCGAAATTCAGTATTCTATTTACTAAACTATATTAGTCCTACAATTCTTCTAATTTTCTCTTTCAAATCTAATTGCTAAATGTGTTCTATGACCCTTCTTTCTGTAATGTGTTGATGGACCATCTGTGACACAATGGCTGTGTGGTATCATAAGTGCTAGCATCTTACAGTCAGCATATGACGAAGTTTAACATTAAAGTCTGCTTGTGTAAGATTTTTTCAATATAACTTCAGTATTCTGGAACAAAATTTCACTTTTAAATGTTTTAAAAGTGTTCTATAAGGAAAGGTGCTTATAAACTAAAGGAAATGCTAATCAAGATATCAAAGACATAAAAATGAAGCAATCTTTTTTTTTTTTTTTTTTTGTGGTACGTGGGCCTCTCACTGCCGTGGCCTCTCCCGCTGCGGAGCACAGGCTCCGGACACGCAGGCTCAGCGGCCATGGCTCACGGGCCCAGCTGCTCCGCGGCATGTGGGATCCTCCTGGACCAGGACACAAACGCATGTCCCCTGCATCGGCAGGCGGACTCTCAGCCACTGCGCCACCAGGGAAGCCCCAAAATGAAGCAGTCTTTGCAGGCATATTTACTAGCGTAAAGAGGAGGCAGAAGGCCTTGTTGATACTTTGGGACTCCTGATAAGAAACAGAGGTAATAGGATTTCTTTCTTTCCTTCGAAGATAAATAGACCTTGTGTCAGGCAGAATAACAGCCCCCTCAAAGTTGTCCATGTCCTAATCCCCAGAACCTGTGAATATGTTACCTTACATGGCAAAAGGGATTTTGCAGATGTGATTAAATTAATGATCTTGCGATAGGGAGATTATCCTGGATTATCCAGATGAGCCCAATGTCATCGCAAAGGTGCTTAGAAGTGAAAGAGGGAAAGAGAGTCAGAATTGGAGAGTGTAGCGGCCTGAGAAAGGCTGGGCTGGCTGTTGCTGGCTCTGAAGATGGAAGGGGGGCTATAGGCCAAGGAATGTGGGCTGCGTCCCGAAGCTGGAAAAGGCATGCAATGGAGCATCCCTTAGAGCCACCTGAAGGAACACAGCCCTCCAACACTTTGATTTTAGCCTAGTGAGACCCACTTTGGACTTCTGACCTCCAGAACTGTAAGCTAATAAATCTGTGTGGTATTAAGCCACCAAGTTTGTGATAATTTGTTCAGAAGCACTAGGAAATGAGTATATATCTCTCAGAATTAAGGTCTGTGATTAGGAAGATGAGAAGCATAACCAGTATTTTTGGAGTACTGTCCTTAAATACTTTTCTCTTGAGTTGAAACTTCAAACAGGTGGTTTTCCATCAACTCAACTTCCTGCTTGCTTATCTGTCACATTTACAACTTGGTTTTAAGAATATTAACTCAAATAAGGCTTGAAAAAAATTTTAATGTACTGTTTCTTCAATAAAATTTAGCACTTTTGAAAATGTGCCAGAAATTGAGCCAAGGATATTCATAGACTTAAAAAGTTACTAATAGGAAAACTCTCTTCCACGAAATTATGTTTAATGTTCCCTTATTCTTGGAAATCTAATTCACATTAATTCTGGTCATTTGGATCTCTTGCCTTGAAAAAAATTTAATACAATTATGTCTAAACCTAACACATTTTCCTTAGAAGAGCTTCAAAATGATCATACAAGGTATCAAAAAGGGAAACATAATAACAGTCTGAATAGCTACAAAGTCAGACCCTTAACAGTACATATTTCAGGTATGTAAGAAGATGAAAGATAAACAAAAAGAAAACTTTCATTTTTAAATTAAAAAAATGATGTTGCAACATTTGTCTATACCAGCACTATCCAATATATCCAAAAATATAGCATGAGCCACATATATAATTTCAAATTTTCTATTAGCTACATTAAAAAAGTAAAAAGAAGTGAAATTAATTTCAATAATGTATTTTATTTAACCCAGTATATACGACATATTATAATTTCAACATGGCATCATTATGAAACCATTATGAGTGAGATGTTTTAATATTCTTTTTGAGCTAAGTCTTTGAAATTGGTGTCTATTTTACACTTAAAGCACATTTCAATTTAGAGATGTGCCACATTTCAAATGGTCAACGTGGTTGCTGCACTGGGCAATGAAGGTCTACACCTTTACACTCTTACCTAAAGTTCTCAGCTCCCAAAGTTCTTCTATGTTAGCAATTTAAATACACCAGTGCTACATTCACAATTTACCAGCTATCTTAGCTGTCTTTTGGAAATTGAGGGATGCTGTGTTTATCAGGTACATGGTCGTGGTTAAAACTTCTACAGAGTGTGACAAAAATTTTATTATCTGCCTTGACATCCATTTGTCATCAAGGGCACACAGGAGCCGAATAACTGTCACCTTTTTAGTCTGGCCTCAGACTGCAGTAAATAACAAGCAACAGGATGAGCATTGTAAAAATATTTTTAAATTTGTATAATCTTCGAATTTTTCCATCTCAGAAGAATGAGAAAGAAAATTTACCATGTAACTTTTAAGGGAGAAATCAAAACCAGAAGGTTCTCCTGGGTATGGCCAGAACACAGAAATTAAAAAATAAATAGAAGAAAACTAAAACTAAAACCCATAAAATGGTAGCAAAAGAAAATAAACTAAGACTTTTGGAAATACATGCACTGTTAATTCAGTTTTAAGTATAATGAAAAACATTTCACCTCAGCATTACCCATCAAATTTTACTGAAAATCACAAAGGCCTACTCAGTGCAATTTCAAAGACAGTCTTTTGACTATATTTGGAAAGAAATAATTTCCCTTTGCATAAAATCAAAAGCCAGGGAAATAGGAGAGAAATTACAGCATATTTCTTGTGTCTGAGGAATGGGAATAGAGGTTTTATCTTCCCTAACTCCAGCCTAAACATAAGCTTAACCCAAACCCAGATTCCCATCATTCCAGAAATCCACCTGAGAGAAGTAATGCAAACACATTAACTAAAAATCTGCTAGAAATCTCAGTAATTGTTGCTGTGCTCTATTCTGCAGTCCTTTAGAGGACTTAACAATTGACACTGTGTGAAGAAGAAGAGCTTCTATACATTCAATATTTATAAAACGCGTCCCTTCAAAAGTGACAAGTATACTCAAAGTATGTTGACAAAACTTTATGGAAAATTTAAATGTTAGAATCTTTGTATTTCTTTTTAAAATAAGCTTGATAATTATCACAAACAAAATGTTATGGGACTGGGTGATAGTGAACAGGATGGTGGAAGGTCTGAATTTCAACAGTGAAATAAACTTTTGAAAACAAGTAATCAGTTACTAAAAGCGTCTAGCAGACAGTACAAGGTCAAGAGTATTGGCTGTTGAACTAGGTGACCACTGTTTAGTGCTCTGTTTAAGATTCTATGTGAGAATATGTGAGAAAAAAAGAAAAAAGGAAGGAAATACATGAGAATATTGTGACTATTCCATTTAATGAACTATGTATGATTTCCCCCCTTACTTCTCATTAAACGTCATGTTTTCCTTTTATAATGGTTTTTAAAAGGGTGCTTTTTAAAAATTGTTACTCCAAGGATCTATAAGGAGAATGACAATATAATTTATTGTTCAAACTAGGATACTTTGAGGGAGAAAGGGGACATTATTAATTGCTAAGACAACAAGTATAACTGGGACTATCCTAGATAAACCAGGATATATGGCCACTCTCCCTATACACTAACTTCTTATTGTTTGTATTACTACTTTGTCACGACTGGTGAAATTTGGAGAATCAATAATGCTATGCGTATCTGTTTAATCATTTTCTAGATTCTATATGAGTACATTAGTTAACTTTTTGGAAGGGGTATCATTTTTCATCACATATCTTAATTAAACATTTTCAAAAGGATAGTCTATCTTTGCTTCAGTTAATCACAGAAAACTAAATACAGCTGACTTTATGTTTTTACAAAGGAGTAGGGAGTAAAAAGAACACTTTCAAAAATCAAATGAAATAATTTAAATAAATATGTATGTATGTATATGCATGTAAACAAAATAAATTCATTTCATAAAAATCAAATTCAGAATATGAAGGTCAAAGAAGAAAAAAGGAAAATAGTCAACAACAAAGAAACAACTACTTTCTGGAACACAGAAATTCTACTCTCCAGGCAAGGTGGAAAGGTAGACTACTAGCAGGCAGGGAAGGAATGGGCATGCAGCAAGACAGTGTTCACTTATGTTTTTAAGGGGGTATATTCTCGAACCCGGGGCCAACGATCTCATAAAAAATAAGACATGGTAATAAAGAGTTGCTTTTTGTTTTGCAGTCACTTGGTTAAATACTGTTTTACATGTAAGTATTACTTATCTCTAAAAACTTGTCAGTTTTTCCATTATTGCTTCAGAAAAAATTCAATAAAGTTAATTTCTGTACAGAAAAGCACTCTGTTAAAAGACTGAGCAATTCTTAGCTAACCAATAGGACCATATAAGTCTCCTTTTCTCTGGCTCCTTTCAAGACATGTTGTAATTTTATAGTCAACCCCAGACACAAAAGTAATGAGAAACTAAACTTAATTTACAAAAAGAAAAGTACTCATTAATTTATCTCAGGTGGATCCCAGAAGACGCATCCAGGTTTTGACTCCAAAATAAATCTCTATTAATGAGCCCATTCCAGCTAAGAACTTTAGGTAGCAGTTAAGAAGGGCAAAGGATGAAGACAGGTTTTTGTATCAGTTCTAGAAGGCAGGTCCAAGGCAATTCTGAATTCTGTGCTTTGTTTTAAAAACATTTTCCAATTAGTACACAGTCTGTCTACCCTTCAGCAGCCCAAAGAAAAAAGGGCAGTGAGGACACAGCATCAAGCTGAGAGAGGCAGCATATACTTTTAGATTCCCCAAAGAGAAAAGGAAGGCTTGTGTCATTTTAAAATGGAAATTACAGGGGAGGAGTAATTGAATCGGGTAAATTAAAAATTTTTTGGTAGTAGGCAAATCCTTGAAGTCAATGAAAGAAGCCTTAGAAAGATCAATTTCCTTTGCTTCACAAGAATTCAATCAAATTATTTTCTTGGTAAGGAGCAAAGTCCTCAATGCCTGATAGAATTTTATTGGGCTTCCGGTTGTTAGTCTAGCTAACAATGTTTTAAGTGCAAACACTTAAAACCAAAAGCATTTAAACTATACTGGTTCAGATAAACAGTGTGGTCAATAATCTTCATGTATTTATTTCACATTCATGTGCTTCTCATTTCTAAACCATTGTCATTTTTCTATCTTGTATCTAAAAAGTTCACAAAAAAATAACAGCAAACTATACAACAAAAGAATAGAAATCCACTGTGAGGAAATTACAAGTATAAACAGTTTTACTGGTTACAGTTTGAATAGATTTCACTTTAAAAATACTTACCAAGTTAAGTGCTGGAGAAAGTTCTGTATAGGCATAATTAATCTTTTTTTGTTTTAACTGAAAACTGAAAGCTTAGAGTATAATTACCTCTTTAATAATAAACAAATAATTATTATAGTCAGAATTAAACACTTTTAGTGTTGATGCATTCTATAAAGGAAGGGAATAATAATCAGAAGCATTAGGAAAGCACAAACATTTTTATTAGTACAGATGGGGGCAGGAAGTATATATAACTCTGTAGATATGTTATTAGTTCCCAAAGTATGGTGAATTTGGAGTAGGGAATTAAGAGAGGTAAATATTAGCTTACTTATTTACTTTATTTAGCTCTTCTCAAATTACATTCTTAAGAGATTTAATCATAGCTAAGGGCTATTTTCAAAGTTCAGTAGGGATGACCAAATGAAAATTAATTTCAAAAACTGGTCTAACCTAAAAATGCAAGTAGAACTGAACATAGCAAGGTAAATATTTACAAGCCTGCCCACAGCTGATTGTGTCTGTGGAGTGTATTCCATTTGTTGAGGAAGAAGAAAACTCTCACATAAAACATTCTGAAATTCAGTTCATCAAATATTTTTTCACAACACCATTTGTAAGACTTTACAATTCCTTCATTCCTAAAAGCACTGCTGCTTATTTTAGTGCATAAAAATTCTAAATCATACAGATTGGGAATTTAAAACAGTAAATTATTATGTTCATCCTCATGCAAAAAAACCCCAACTCACTGTATTTGTAATTGAAGTGACTCTCAGTCCTGAAGCTTGCCTATCTGGGTATAACTTAAAGGAGGAAATCCACAGTGAATACCTGAGTCACTACTCCCTGTTTTCAAGCTTTATCAGAATTTACTGAACAGAGAGAACAAGTCAACTGAACAACTGAAATATTAAATTTGTTCTAAGTATGTCATTTTGAAGTTCGATTTTTAAAAGCTGAACTGTTCTGGTAGAATTCAGACTAGAATTCTCACAAAATTTCACTTTTTTCCAGTCTTCTCTCTCGTCCTTTACAATAAGAAGCTTAGGCCAAATTTAAATCTGAGAAAGGACTGACATCTCCTACAGCCTTTCTTCCCTACGTCCACACTCCCCCCTCAAACCTCTCCTGTTTCTACACCATCACTCTCCCAATTTAAGAAAGATTCAGGAGAAATCTGGCCACGCAGTGGCTTATGTTTAGAGGTAACCTAATCAAGCTAGCTCACTGGGATACTTTTTGCAGGCTTGAAAAACAGCTTAAGTTTTCTGACTATTTACTATTTTAAATAAAACAAAACTAAAAGAAACCAAGCACACAACACTGAAATGGAGCTTACCTTAGAGCCACGTTCATTAAAGATTATTTCTACATCTAGGATTTTACCAAACTGCTGCAGAGACAAAAATAAAAACATTTACTCATGTTCAGCTTTTTATCCATATACTTTACTTTTTTCTTTAAACTACTTATTTAACATCCATGTTTCTATTTGTTGGTAGGTCCCAATATCAGTTGTTGATTTTTCCTCATCATTGAGCTGATAATTTTTCCTTTTTTAATTCACTCACTCACGCATTATTCACCTCTTTATAGTGGAAGCGGTTTTCAGAAGTTATTCACAGCGTCACTGTATTACATGCTTCTTCACATGGACAAGAACTGGGGGTTTTCCTAACTATATCTCTAACTTTTGAAATCGTAAGTAGAAAGATATACTACTGATGGCTGTTTTTCTTCCCTTTCTTGTTTTTTTGGGCCGCACCTGCCACGGCATGCAGGATTTTAGGTCCCTGACCAGGGATCGAACCCATGCCCCCTGCAGTGGAAGCTCCGAGTCTTAACTATTGGACTAACAAGTAAGGCCTTCCTTTTTTTTTCTTTTTAATAAATAAAAGTAATCCACATTTACTGAAAAAAAAAATAGAAAATATAGATAAACAAAAAGGAAAAGGGAAAACAAAAAATGAAGATCATCTGCAATCCCAACACCTTAACATTTTGGTACACAGCCTTCCCAGCTTTTCCTTAGGTGCGCGCGCGTGTGTGTGTGTGTGTGTGTGTTTACTTTTCTTAAACTTTATATACTATGAATAACTTTCCCAATCAATAAATATATATGTGTTATCTCCATAGGCTACATGCCATTTTCCAGCAGACCAAACATTCATGGACACTATGGATGATTCTATCGATATTTATTTGCCACTTCAATATTTCTGCAATAAACATCATCTAGAATATTTAAAATAATAACTTCGTTTCGAAATTAGTTAAATATTTTAACATTTGGAAAATCAAACAAAGCTAAAAATACACCACCTAAATAACTCTATTGCTAGGTAGCTAAATAGCTGATTAGAGGGGCATACAAATAACACAGTAATTATCTGGAGGAGAGGTATATATAAGGTGATAAAACTACCTGTTTTAATCAATACCTGAATGAGCTGAATTGAAGGAATGTACAGTAAATCTCCAATATCGTTTTGGCTCACATTTCCCTTTGAGAACTAGACTCACAGACCCAATTATCTATTTCACTTGGATTTCAAACTAGACTTTGGGAAATGTGAAGAAACTAAAAAACGAAAAGAGCAAAACAGAGACCATGTTTTCTTATTGGGTTGAATCATTACTATCTTTATCAAAAAAACATGTATTAAGAGCCCAAGTTTTCTAGAATAAGACTTCTGGACTTGATTCCAGTTTCACCATTTAATAGAAAATCAGAAAAATCAAGGGAAGAGGAAAATGTCTTATTTTAGGAAGGAGGGCACTTTATTTTATTTCTATGTCTATCCAAAAAACTGAAATTTGGGGGGCGCAGTGGTTTAGAGTCCGCCTGCCGATGCAGGGGACACGGGTTCGTGCCCCGGTCTGGGAAGATCCCACATACCACGAGTGGCTGGGCCCGTGAGCCATGGCCGCTAAGCCTGCGCATCCGGAGCCTGTGCTCTGCAATGGGAGAGGCCACAACAGTGAGAGGCCCGCGTACCACAAATAAATAAATAAATAAAACCGATCCAAATGATTTAAAAAAAAACAAAAAAACAAAAAAACTGAAATTTGTATGGTATTTTAGAGTTTGTTTTCTTTTACATTTTCTAATTCATCTTTATAATAACCTTCCAGAGTAAGAACTGGTTAAGGAAAATGAGACAAAAAGAAGGTACTTATCAAGTTTGCAGAGGTAATAAAATGGAAATAAAATAGAACATGGAATCTCTGCTCTTTACCAATGCTACTGTCCTTCTAAAACACTGATAGGTACTAACTACGTGGAAGAAGACAGCAACCAGGTATCTCCTGCAATGAAAATTTTTGTTTATTTTTTGCACTTAGTGTCTTATGAGAAGGGCATTATACATTTCAAGAAATCACTGACAATTGGCCTAGGCAGATCTTTAGTGGACACTATTTTTCTGCCTCAACAGAGAAAACACTTCTGACAGATGAGGATGCATTCCATTTTCACAGACCTCCAGAGATTAAGGTTCCATATTATCTCTGATAATTCAGTAGAGAACCTAGTAACTCATACTCCTGGGAAGTTTCTTCTTAAACATAACCCAAATTCTTTTTTCTTTTTAAATTTACTTATTATTTTTGGCTGCGTTGGGTCTTCGTTGCTACGTGTGGGCTTTCTCTAGTTGAGGTGAGCGGGGGTTACTCATTGAGGCAGTGTGCAGGCTTCTCATTGCGGTGGCTTCTCTTGTTGTGGAGCATGGGCTCCAGGCATGTGGGCTTCAGTAGTTGTGGCATGTGGGCTCAGCAGTTGTGGCTTGCGGGCTCCAGAGCAAAGGCTCAGCAGCTGTGGTGCACAGGCTCAGTTGCTCCACAGCATGTGGGATCTTTCCGGACCAGGGCTCGAACCTGTGTCCCCTGCACTGGCAGACGGACTCCCAGCCACTGTGCCACCAGGGAAGTGCTGTAACCTAAATTCTTTACGTTGCCCTTTATATTTTCTGTTGCTCTCTTTTCTGTAGAGCTGGAGAATAGCTGGCTACCATTTCATGCTGAAAAGCTCTTCCAGTGCTTCAAAAATACCATTAAATCTCAACCCTGGCCTTGCCTTTGGTGTAGAAAACACATCCAGGAAGTCAGCTGTAAGTGACAGAACTCTGCTCCAGGGTCTTGTCGCCATGAAGTGGCCACAACCGAGACTTAAAGAAGGGCATTTGCTTTTCTGACAAAGCATTAGGCTGCTATCCAAATAATTAAAACAAAAATCAATTATTTCTTACTCCCAGTTCAAGTTAAGTGTTTGATCAAATTAAAACAGGCAACAACACCTTAGCCCCAAAAAAGAATTAAGATTCTCAGCAGCCATTCATTTCTGAGTAACTTAAATATTTGCTATTATACTTCGTTTTCATGACAGCGATTCTGGGAGGAAGTAAACAGCTGGAAGAACACGCCAGGCAGCAAACTAACCCCCTATAGCTGATTTTAGATCACAGATATGATTTTACTTAATTCATAACCCTTTGAAAGGCAGGGATTACTGTCTTGTCCTGATTTCAGTGCTTGGGTTTTCTGAACATCCTAAGAAACCCCTCAGTCCCAGGCAAACTGGGTTGTGGAGTCATCTTATGTATGTGAGAATTTGCAAGGATAATGTCTAGAATAGGCCAGGAGATGGGAAAGTTTCTAAAGGCTGATGAAAATAATGATTTACCTCAGGATCTTTCTCAACATACTTGTAATTTTATCCTAAAGTAGTAATGACTAATAATACATCTGGTGAGTTAAAGTGTATTTGCATTGTAAAACCATAAAAGGACTTCAGAGACTTACCCCAAACATCTGCCGGAGGTCAGGATCCCGGAAGCGGAAAGGAATATTAGAGACATGCAGGCGTTTAGGGGTAGATTTACTCTCTGAATTTTCACTACTTTGCGTCTGTGACTGCTGGCCTTCTGTCTGTGCGCCCCCTTCTGTCTGCTAAGCAAAGAAATAAACAACATTAAGGGAAAAATAAATACAATTATTTCACAAGAATTACATAAAATAATTGAAGTCCTCCCCCACCCCAATCATTCTCAAACAGTGTGTCTTTAAGCAAAAATTACAGCTGTCCTTTCAAAGAGAAAAAAACCAAAGATGTTATCTGTGTTCAAAATGCTATAGTTTACCAAAAAATTTAGGTCTTTTGCATATTTATAGTACATTAGTAAAGTGGGAGATACTAGAAACACTAAGTGACTTGCTCAAGATCACATGGAGAGGAACTTCCCTGGTGGCCCAGTGGTAAAGAATCCACCTTACAATGCAGGGGACGAAGGTTCGATCCCTGGTCAGGGAACTAAGGTCCCACATACCATGGGGCAACTAAGCCCATGGGCAACAACTACTGAGCTCACGCACTAGAGCCCGTGTGCCGCAAACTACAGAGCCCATGGGCCACAACTACAGAGCCCTAGTGGCCTGGAGCCTACGTGCCTCAACTAGAGAGGAGAAAACCTGCACACCACCACTAGAGAGAAGCCCATGCACAACAATGAAGAGCCTGCGTGCCGCAACTAAGACCTGATGCAGCCAAAAAAATAAAATAAAATAAATTAAAAAAAAAAAAAGATCACACGGAGATACATTAGGAAAACAAGATATAAAAATAGTACATTGGGACTTCCCTGGTGGCACAGTGGTTAAGAATCCACCTGTCAATGCAGGGGACACGGGTTCGAGCCCTGGTCCGGGAAGATCCCACATGCCACGGAGCAACTAAGCCCGTGCGCCACAACTACTGAGCTTGCACTCTAGAGCCCGTGAGCCACAACTACTGAGCCTGCATGCCACAACTACTGAAGCCCGCGTGCCTAGGGCCCATGCTCCGCCATTGCAACGAGAAGCCCACGCACCGCAACGAAGAGTAGTCCCTGCTCACCGCAACTAGAGAAAGCCTGCGTGCAGCACCGAAGATCCAACACAGCCATAAATAAATAAACAAACAAATAAAAAGAATAATGAATTAAAAAAATAAAAATAGTACTTTGTTCTTAGATTCTTACAGAAGTTCCTTTTTTTTTTTTTTTTTTTTGCGGTACACGGGCCTCTCACTGTTGAGACCTCTCCCGTTGTGGAGCACAGGCTCCAGATGCGCAGGCTCAGAGCCCATGGCTCACGGACCCAGCCGCTCCGCGGCATGTGGGATCTTCCCGGACCGGGGCACGAACCCGTGTCCCCTGCATCGGCAGGCGGACTCTTAACCACTGCGCCACCTGGGAAGCCCGAAGTTCCTATTTTTGAGATCTTTCCATTTTGAAAATATAGAGTCTGTGGTATAATACTTAGTTGTGGAGATACCAGTATTTCTGGTCCATCATTTCAGGAAATAAGGGAATATTTTTATATTTCATTCTCTCTATTAGTTCCAGGGTTTATGACTACTGGGTTACCAAAGTACTGTAACATTATTTATGAAGAGGAGACACCTAGTGACAAAGGGCCCTTTGCTCAAAAACTGAAGAAGCTTCTTACTCCGAAACCAATCTGTACTCTCCTCCCTAATTTATGCGATTCCTGCTACTTCAGCAAAGGGAACCTACCCTTCTGTAGCCCAGAGCAAAGTTGCATTTAGAAAAATCTGTTGGGAAAGGCTTGAAGGGACCCTGCCTAATCTACTACATACCCATAAATGCTAGATTTGTATATATCCATAGTGAAAGAATATGGGTGAGTGTGGGTGTGCATTTTTAATCATGAATCTCTTCTGCAATGTCCTAGGCATGTGTTAATTTAATTCTTTTTCAGTTAAGTCCTCAAAAAATTGCTATGTTGAGAAATACTTTTGACAAATACCTAACAGGTGTGATACATTCTAGGCATTCAAAAAACATTTACTTTGAAGTATTAATTTGACAATTTAAGAACCTTATGTTTTCACTATTCCCTGTGAAGCGCATGCCAAACTGGATGGCTCAATGATATGATTAAACCAACACACTTAAAACAGGAGTGGAACTTGCTGTTCTTATTATCTCAGTTGAATGAGAACTGAGTCCCTCTAGCAGATTCTGGGTGACACGGAATGGGTCCCCCCACTCTGACCCAGCGTTCAGCTAAAAGACACTGAACCAGAGATACCTTTGGCTCAGAGATGTTTGAACCATGTTGAAATGAAGTTTGAGACTTTAACATATAAAGGATAAACAGGAATGAACTCCAAATGTATACCAGCTTTTCAAGTGTCAATCTAAGGGATAGCCGCTTTTATCTCCTTCCATTCAGGCCTCGCAGGTGGCCTCACTGTGCAATTATTCACATGGTACAAAAATAGCAGGAAAGGAAAGAGCTACAAAGCCATGTTCTGCGAAAGTGTAAGGTTTTCAATCCTCAATCTGGGCACAATGCAGACTAAACAAAACACATTCCATTCAAAGATAAAACTCACTAAGTTACTAAAAAGCAGCATCATGGACACCAAAGCAACGAGCACAAGCATCAATTACAACTGATGCTCATTCGAGCACCTTCCAACTTGCCTCTCACATCTCACAGCCGGATCACATAAAACTCTTTCTTCAATCAAACTTTAAAACCACCAGATCTGATCTGAAGGATGACAGTGTTATCACTCAGAGAAAAGTTAAAAAGACCGATTCTAGCTCCAAACCATAGTTTTATATACAGCTTATATATGTAGACTATGTAGTCTGTAAAAGGGTATGTGAGGTGGCAGGATAAATGAAAACTAACCATTACTTCCAAGTATGTTGCCTGAGGTACTTAATTTCTGTTCTTGAGAATATTATTTTACAGTCCAGAAGACACAACTGATGAAAAAGAAGCCAGATTGGTTAATTTTCCAGCCTTGTGGTGAACACCTACATTATTTAAAAGTATGAAATCTTTAATTCTCCGGAGACTTAGCAAGTAGAAAAAGTGAACCATTATTTCCAAAATTCTTAAGCCTTCTGATTTTAAATACATTTATAAATTGAAGTTTAACATACATAGCTAACAAATGCATAAGTCATAAGAATACAGCTGCATGAATTTTCACAAAGAAAGTACACTCACGTAACCATCAAATTAGATTAAGCCACAGAACTCCAGCATCACCTGTGGGCCCCACTCCAGTTTCTACTCCCCTGCCAAAGGATCACCACCATCCTGACTTCTAACTCCATAGATTAGTTCTATCATTTTTGAACTTAAAAAAAAAAAAAAAAAGGAATCATACATTATGTACTTTTTTGTGTCTGGCTTCTTTTACACATCATAATAACACACACACTGTTGTACATTTTATAACCATACAGAACTTATTTAAGCTGCTTCCAGTTTTTGGCTATTAAGGATAATGTTCCTATAAATATTGTTACACATCTTTGGGTGCACAGGAGCAGGCATTTCTGTTGGGTGAATAGACATCTAGGATTGGATTTGTTGGATCAAGGATATGTCTAGGTTCAGCCTTCAAAGGTACTATCAGTTTTGCAAAGTGGCTGTACTAACTTACACTCCATCAGCAGTGTGTGCAAGTTCCAGCTGTTTTTAGTATCGTCATTTTCATTTTAACTATTCGGGTGGGAGGTAGGGCATCCTATCATGGCTTTAACTCGCTTTCCTCTCTTTCAACCCCAGACCCTTTCTTCTCTCCACTTCTTATTTTGAATTTTGTTGAAAAATGGGAATTCCCTGTAAAACAGCAAGTATTACTTTAAAAAAAAATTTTTATTGGAGTATAGTTGCTTTAGAATGTTGTGTTAGTTTATACTGTACAGGAAAGTGAATCAGCTACATGTATATATATATATATATATACCCTCTTTTTTGGATTTCCTTCCCATTTAGGTCACCACGGAGCATTGAGTAGAGTGCATACTGTAAGATAGACCCTTACCTACGCCTTTCAATAATAAATAATACTTAAATAGTGTTAACTGTTTGTCACACGCTGGCCTAAGTATTTTACATATGTTAATTGCGATTCTTTCAACAACCCTAACAGTAGCTTTTGCTTTTTTGTTTTGTTTTTGTTTTTTTTAAAGACACAGAATGGATTCCCTCCTTTTGACCCTGTGTTCAGCTAAAAGAATCTGATTCAGAGGCACTTTTGGCTCAGAGATGTTAGCAACCATCTGAGGAGTCTGAGGAGTAGAAAGACTGCCTAAGTAATGGAGCAGGGACTTGAAGACAGGCAGCCTGGCTCCAGAGTACATGTTCTTAAGCTCTATATAAGAATGTACTTTACATGTATTATTTTCTTCAATCCTCACAGTAATCTATGAGACAGGTACTATTATTGTCCTCCAATTGACAAAGGAAGAAACTAAGGCATGGAGAGGTTAAGTTCATTGCCCAAGGTCACATATTAAGTGGCAGAGTAGGAATTAAAAACCAGGTGGCCCAATGTCATATGCTAAACCACCCCCTTCCTAGCACTGCACTCATGCTCTCTTCTTTTTATCTCATTAGAATGAAGAACCCGTGTGGATCCCATGCTCCACTTTCTCAGGACCCCCGCCTGAAGGTGGAGGTAGGCATGGGGTAAGGGGCGGGGAAAGCTATACAAGAGGTGACATGTATTCTATGCCTCGAGGGAACAGGAGCAGGTCAGGCCATGAAGGGGAGGAAATGGAGAGGAAAGAAAACCAGCAAAGGCACACTGACATTCATGAAGGAAACAAAGCCAGAGAACTACTAAACTGATATTCAAAGAGACTGAAAAGCAGATTTCTGTACATAGTGGAAATAGGAATAGGGAATATACATTGGATGTAGTTAAATGAGATCTTATTTCCCACCTGTCATTCGCAACTTTAAGTTTACCTCACTATAGATTACTAATCGTTGAAACACACAAATCAGAGAGCAGAAGTAAACAGAAGTTTTTAAGGCTGTATCTTTGTGAAAAGTGGACAGTTAAACTGTTCTGAGAAAAATCTCAGTCAATACAGTGCTGGTTTGCTTTATTTTCTATTGTTAACTGCTGAGCAACTTTACTGACTATATAAATAACCTCCCAACGTTCTGTGTTCTTCCCTTCTGTGGTCATTTTCTGACCTACGTGATTCACTGGGCAGGGGGTGAAACAGAAGAGGCTGGAGTCTGTGGGCTGTTTACAGTGAGGACTAGCAGTGGTCCTGCTCAATGCAATCATGTGACTAAAGCCTATACATCCACTCTTCAGACACCCTGGCCTCCCCAGTGAGGGCTACTTCACTGAGGTGAAACCCAGGGCACTTGACACTGAAGAGCAAATCAGATTTGTAAGTCTCAAAACCGCATTCTAGAAGTGAGGACTAAAAAAAAAAATTTTAAGTGACCTTTAAAAATTCTTGTAACTGGAAAATGGATTTAGTTTTCTGACTCCCCTATGAAACAATGGAAATATTGTGACTATTTATACATTGTAAACAAATGTTCTGTTATGGTCTGAAAAAGAACCCTGGGCAATACAAGATGAAGTATTACTTTCTAAGTCTCTATCATAATAAGACTTAATACATAATCTGAGATACTAAGGAATCTCTTGATTAATTCAGGAATAATATTTTGATTTATGGATTATCCATTTTCTCCAATATTTATTTTTCCTCTTGTTGTCTGTGTCTTCATTTCTTATTTTCACCTCTGTGAGGCTGAAGGAGAAGAAAAGGAAATTAAATTTAGCAAAGTTTTCTTGAGAATCTGATTCATGTCTGAAAACATCTACCCTCCCATTTTAATGACAGTTTGACTGGGTATAGAATTCCAGGTTGGGAAAAAAAAAATCCTTCAGAATTTTAAAGGTAACTCTCAACTGTAGCCTACCTTCCAGTGTTGTTGAGAAATCTGAAGGCATTATGACTCCTGTCTCCTTGTATGTGACTTTTCCCCCACTCTCTCTGGTTTGTAGATTATCCAAATATGTCCAGTGCTCTAAAATTTCACAGTGACAGGCTTTAATGTGGGTTTGTTTTATACTGTTCTATTTTTCTGAGAATTCTGTGGTCTCTTTTAAGCTGGAAATTAATATCCTTCAGTCCTGGGACCTTTTTTGAATTATTTTGCTGATGACTCCTACCCTATACATTTTGTCTTTCTCTCTTCCTGAAACTTGTATTATTAGATATTGGATCTTTTGAACTGATCCTCTAACTTTCTTATCTCTTGTATTTTCCATCTCTCTGTCTTTTGGCTCTATTTTCTGGGATATAAGTCCTTAATCCCTTATCTGAAAACTTTGGGACCAAATGTGTATCAGAATTCAGAACTTTTAGGATTTTTAGAAAGGCAGTAATGGTGTAAACCCGTATGTAACACTATCAATGAGATGTGGAGCAGTGATATTTCTGTAGCAAAATATAAGCATATTCACATAAATGTGATAAAGACTATACATATGTTGTGAGTTTTGCTGCAAACTTATGAAAAAATTATTGACTTTCAGAACTTTACAGATTTTGGAATTGTGGATAAGAGACTGGAGACCTCTTTTTCTTCCATCTCATCTTTCAACCTTCCAATGAAGTTTTTTCATTTTGTTGACATGTTTTTAATTTCAAGGGCTCATTTTTCTTCTCTGAACCCCCCATTCCCCTCACCTTTTAAACTAGCAATTCAGGGACTTCCCTGGTGGCACAGTGGTTAAGAATCCGCCTGCCAGTGCAGGGGACACAGGTTCGAACCCTGGTCCGGGAAGATCTCACATGCCGCAGAGCAACTAAGCCCGTGGGCCACAACTACTGAGCCTGCGCTCTAGAGCCCGCGAGCCACAACTACTGAAGCCTGCACGCCTAGAGCCTGTGCTCTGCAACAAGAGATGCCATCGCAGTGAGAAGCCTGTGCACCGCAAGGAAGAGTAGCCCCCGCTCACCGCAACTAGAGAAAGCCCGCGCACAGCAATGAAGACCCAACGTAGCCAAAAATAAAACAAACAAACGAAAACTAGCTTTTCATTCTTGTTTAGTGGATGCAGTACCTTCTCTTATCTCTCTGAGGATATAAATTATTGTTTTGGTAATTTCTGAGGAGAAAGGGGTTCCTTTTCTTCCAAATTTCTCTTTTCGTTTGTTAGTTTTTATTCTCTATTTTCCATGTTGTAGGTTTTCCCCAGGTATCTAGTAATCCTTGGTTGTCTTGATCATAATTAAGAATTGTGGTGGGGAAAGTAGCTAAAAACTGACTGCAAGTTCTGAGTGGGTGGGAGAGAGGGGCTTGATGACTTTGTGATTCATTCTAGGTTCAGTTAGGTAAGCAATTTCTTGGGGAACCCCCTGACTCATGCATCTTTAAGTCCTTCCTCTTGAGTTAGGTTATCCAGAGAAGTTTGCCAAATCTAATTGGAGCCGTGTTTCTGAGAGAACTGTTTTTAAAAAACAATTTATTTTTTGGTTATATTATTATTTTTGCCATGCAGCATGTGGGATCTTAGTTCCCTGACCAGGGATAGAATCCATGCCCCCTGCAGTGTAAGGGCAGAGTCTTAACCACTGGACCACCAGGGAAGTCCCTGGAGTCATGTTTCTGAAATTCAAATTTTTGTGGTATAAACTGAATCATTTCTCAGCTTTCTCCCACTACTGGCTTAGGGATAAACTCATTTGGGTCTGCTAAGTTAGTTACTAATTGGCCATCTGCTTTCTAGCTTCCAAAATGATTAATTCTCCTGTTCTTATTTTTTATATTCCTAAAAACACACAGACACAACCACCATTTACTGTACTTTTAGAGGAAGCAAAATTAGATGGATGTATTCAAAAGTAACCTGAAACAAGTGTTTAATAAAATCTTATAATACTATATGCACATATTTTAATGAAGGCAGCAAAATAGGTCAACACAGCCTATATTTGTTTTGAGCTGACTTGTATAAAATATTTTGGGAAACAAGGCTCGCTTTCAATAATAACCTTAGTGTCTCAAGAAGGAAGAGCTTGCATTATAGCCCTTCTCCAACGCATACATGAAAGGCTGAGGTAGAACAAGCAGAGACCTCAGAAATGAGACATGCTAATCATCTTACAGCAAATCTAT
This sequence comes from Aethalodelphis obliquidens, assembly GCF_003676395.1. Lineage (NCBI taxonomy): Eukaryota > Metazoa > Chordata > Mammalia > Artiodactyla > Delphinidae > Aethalodelphis > Aethalodelphis obliquidens. Next base: position 53,031,451 of record NW_020837952.1, read on the forward strand.
AAATACAAGATTTTTTCCTTTCTCTGTTCTTCAGAGCCTAGAACTACTTCAGATATAAGCTGAGGATGATTAAAATATTTTGGGATAAGGAGACGTGACAACTAAGTGCAATGTGGGATCCTGGATTGGATTCAGAACAGAAAACTGGTGACTGAATATTTTACTTAATAATATTGTACCTACACTTCTTATTGCTGGGTTCTGAAAATTGTACTATACCTATGTAAGATGTTCACATCAGAAGAAGTTAGATAAAGAACATGGAGAAACTTTCTGTACTCCTTTTGCAACTTTACTGTAAGTCTAAAACTATTTCAAAACAAAGAGTTCTAAGAAAAGAAAAAAGAATTTTGGGATGTCAGATTCTAAGCCCTACAGAATATTAGAACACAGAATGTTTAGTTGGTTTAAGACTACATACAGGCACAATTGTAGACAAATACTGTTGTTCATATTAAATATGTGGGTCAGACCACTTATAAAAGTCAGAAATGGGCTGAAAAGCCCATCTGTTTCAAACTGTTGGCATGATGAAGAAAAAAAAAACACTTAATCTAATAGTACTATTATCTATTCCCAAATTAGAAATAGTTTAATTTGTAAATCTTTTTTACTTGCAAAAGGCCAGTCACAAAGTTTCATCTCCTGTAGCATTTTCCCTTAAGAGCTCATCGTTTTACGAACAAAAATATAAATGATTCCTAGTTGGGTTCAATTTCTTTTGGATAGGGGACTGGCCTTCAGTCAAGGTGTAAGTGAATCCTCCTCATAGGATGAATTAGATATTCTCACAATTTTATAAAATCAGTCACATATAGTGCAAGGGACATGGTTGTAAAAGCTGCAAAGTTTAAGACCAAACTTATCAAAGATAATAGATATTTCTATTAATTGCTAAAAGTAGAGTTGCCACATGAACTGCCACACAATTCATACAGATTTGAAATTAAGCAATTATTAACAGAGTTCTTATTTGGGAAGATTCACATTGGTTTTCTTAAAGGGACCACATTAGACTCAAGATGAAGTTGCTCAAGCAAATCCCCATGTCAGTAAACCAAAACTTAAGTTTCTATGCTCTGCTCTCCCAGAAAAGAAAGGTCTAGGGCAACCAATAAGTTGTCTACTCAGCAGAAGTTACCTAACCCAAGAATCCAAGGCTCCAAGATTTTCCTTTGCTCCATATAAGGAAATGCTTTAACCAATCAGCAAATGCCCAGTATAACCTCCTTGTTCCTGTTCCCTCTGCCTATAAAATCTCATCCTGTACAGCTTTTCCGAGCTTCTTTCTTTCTTCCTTCCTTCCAATTGAAGTTTAGTTGATTTACAATATTGGGTTACTTTCTGGTACACAGCAAAGTGATTCAGTTATATATATATATATACACATACTGTTGTCTATCTATTTTATATATAGTAGTTTGTATCTTCTAATCCCGAACTCCTAATTTATCCCCTCCCTTTTCCCCTTTGATAACCATAAATTTGTTTTCTATGTCTGAGTCTGTTTCTGTTTTGTAAATAAGTTCATTTGTGTCATATTGTAGATTCCACATATAAGTGATATATGATATTTGTCTTTCTCTTTCTGACTTACTTCACTTAGTATGATAATCTCTAAGTCCATCCACGTTGCTGCAAATGGCATTATTTCATTCTTTTTTTTATGGTTGAGTAGTATTCTGTTGTATACATATGCCACATCTTCTTTATCCATTCATCTGTTGATGGACATTTAGGTTGCTTCCATGTCTTGGCTATTGTAAATAGCGCTGCTATGAACATTGGGGTGCTGTGAACATTGAATTACAGTTTCCTCCAGACATATGCCCAGGAGTGGGACAGCTGGATCATATGGCAACTCTATTTTTAGTTTCTTAAGGAACCTCCATAGTGCTATCCATAGTGGCTGCAATGATGTACATTCCCACCAACAATGTAGGAGGTCCCCCATTTTCCACACCCTCTCCAGCATTTATTATTTGTAGACTTTTTAATGATGGCCATTCTGACTGGTGTGAGGTGATACCTCATTGTTTTTTTTGTGCTTTTTTTGCGTTACGTGGGCCTCTCATTGTTGTGGCCTCTCCCGTTGCGGAGCACAGGCTCTGGACACGCAGGCTCAGCGGCCATGGCTCACGGGCCCAGCTGCTCCGTGGCATGTGGAATCTTCCCGGACCAGGGCATGAACCCGTGTCCCCCGCATCGGCAGGCGGACTCTCAACCACTGCGTCACCAAGGAAGCCCCTACCTCATTGTTTTTTTAAAAAAAACATTTATCTTATTTTCACGGCTGCGTCGGGTCTTAGTTGTGGCACGTGGGATCTCTGTTGCGGCACATGGGATCTTTCGTTGCAGAGTGCAGGCTCTTCGTTGTGGTGAGCGGGCTTCTTATAGTTGTGGTGTGCGCATTTTCTCTTCTCTGGTTGTGGCGCGTGGGCTCCAGAGTGCATGTGCTCTGTAGTTTGCGGCACATGGGCTCTCTAGTTGAGGCACTCGAGTTCAGTAGTTGTGGCACGTGGGATTAGTTGCCCCGCAGAATGTAGGAGTTTAGTTCCCCGACCAGGGAATTGAACCCACGTCCCCTGCACTGGAAGGCAGACTCTCTACCACTGGACCACCAGGGAAGTCCCCTCATTGTTGTTTTGATTTGCATTTCTCTAATAATTAGTGAAGTTGAGCATCTTTTCATGTGCCTATTGACCACCTGTATGTCTTCTTTGGAGAAATGCCTATTTAGGTCTTCTGCCCATTTTTTGATTGGGTTGTTTATTTTGCTGTTGAGTTGTATGAGCTGTTTGCATATTTTGGAAATTAAACCCTTGTCAGTTGCATTGCTGCAAATATTCTCTCCGAGTCCATAGGCTGTCTTTTCATTTTGTTTATGGTTTCCTTTGCTGTAATAAAAGCTTATAAGCTTGATTAGGTCCCATTTGTTTACTTTTGCTTTTATTTCTATTGCCTTGGGAGACTGACCTAAGAAAAGATTACTATGATTTATGTCAGAGAATGTTTTGCCTATGTTCTCTTTTAGGAGTTTAATGATGTTATGTCTTATATTTAAGTCTTTAAGCCATTTTAAGTTTACTTTTGTGTGGGGTGTGAGGGAGTGTTCCATCTTCATTGATTTACATGTGGCTGTCCAGCTTTCCCAACACCACTTGCTGAAGAGACTGTCTTTTCTCCATTGTATGTTTTTGTCTTCTTTGTTTGAAGAGTAATTGACAGTAGGTGTGTGGATTTATTTTGGGCTCTCTATTCTGTGCCATTGATCCATATGTCTGCTTTTGTGCCAATACCAGACTGTTTTGATTACGTAGCTTTGTAGTATTGTCTGAAGTCTGAGAAGGTTATGCCTCCAGCTTTGTTCTTTTTCCTCAGGATTGCTTTGGCAATTCTGGGTCTTTTATGGTTCCATACAAATTTTAGGACTACTTGTTTTGGTTTTGTGAAAAATGTCATGAGTAATTTGATAGGGATTGCATTAAATCTGTAGATTGCTTTGGGTAGTATGGCCATTTTAACAATATTAATTCTTCCAATCCAAGAGCATGGGATATCTTTCCATTTCTTTGAATCATCTCCAATTTCCTTTATTAACGTTTTATAGTTTTCAGCATATTCTTTCACCGCCTTGTCAGGTTTATTCCTAAGTATTTTATTTTATTTTTTGATGTGATTTTAAAGGGACTGTTTTCTTACTTTCCCCTTCTGATATTTCATTGTTAGTGTAAAGAAAGAAATGCAATGTTAATCGTGTATCCTGCTACCTTGCTGAATTGGTTTATCAGGTCTAATTAGTTTCTGTGTGGAGTCTTTAGGGTTTTCTATATCATGTCATCTGCATATAATGACAATTTTACTCAGAGCTCCTTTCTATGTGCTAGATTGGATGCCACCGAATTCATGAATCACTGAATAAAGCCAATAAGAGCTTTTAAATTTACTCAGTTGAATTTTGTTAACAGTTTAAAATCTGCACAAAAGTGAAGTGTCATTAATTTTTCTATATCACACTATTTCCATTTTGAATGATTCAAACTTGTATTAAATAAGACTGATGTATTTTATACCCGAGAAAATCTAATGGAAAGGTCATTGCCCAAAACAGCTTTAAGTACATCTAAAGGATACGTGTGTGTATACATGCTTCAAAAATCATAGAGCAATACTTCCCAAAGGGTAGAATGACAGTTCTGCAGGATGTTAACTGGTATTTTGTAGAAAATGAGTTTCATGGTCAAATAAATTTGGGAAATACTGGACTAAACAAAGTTAAAAGGTTTCCTGTGAATTCTGAAGACAGAAAACTCACCTTTCTCCCTAAACATATATTATATATATATCATTCATTCATTCACTCATTCATTCATTTTTGTGGATCAAAATATAAAATTCACTTTGAAAAATACTGCTTTTATCAGGATGGCTCTTAGAGCACAAGCTCCCAAGGGTATGAGGGAAAAAAATGGCAAAAGAGAAAAGAGGTATATAATTGGACAGCCTGTTAATTTGTATTATTTTAACTTAAGAACTGCCTATAACACCTTCTTTGAAATGTAATAATTATATACCAATAGAATTATAGCTAATATTTATTGAATATTTGTTATGTGCCAGGCATTATACAAAGTACTTGCTGTATATTTTCTCATTTAATCCTAAAAACAACCCTATGAGTTAGGAACTAGTATCACCAGTTTTACAGGTGAGGAAAATGAGCATTAGTTATAATTCTCTCAGGGTTATACATTTAACAAATGGAAGGAGCTGGGAGCTAAACCTAACTCAATCTGGTTTCCTAGCTCAAGCGCCCTAACCACAATATTATATAAATAGAAACAGTTTTTAAAAAACAGCTTTAAAAAAAATTCAGTCTCTCCTGATAATATTTTAGAAAGTAAGTTGGGACACTTTTCATTATGTCACTTTACAGTGCCTTGAAAAATCTGGTACTACAATCCATGAAGATCCACCAACTAGACTTGTTAGCATCTAAAATTTAAAGCAATTTTATAAATGTTTATAATGGAGTATATACTGGGTTAAAACTGGTGGAATTAGATCTTATGAATTCCTTCTTAAAGAGTACTCCTAACATGATAGAATATCTTTCTAAAAAGTGAAATCTTGGCTTATATACTTAGTTACTGAAAATCAGGGTAATTTCACAGTGCTAAAATAACATACCAAGAATACCTATGCATATAAAATTATTTCTTCCAGTGCTAACACCAAACACAATTTTGGGGGCATAAAAAATTGAATTTACATTTATGTAGAATAATTCCTTACTTGAGCAAAAGTACGTTTAGATTTAGTTATTTTAAAGAGAAATGCTTAAGTATTTCTTCTGTGTATTTGAGTACTGGTACAAGTCAAATTCTGAGAATCTAGTCTTGTTTGGGCATTTAAATGTCAGCTAACATTTCCCCAATAAACTAGTAACTCAATTTTCTTCAGAAAATATCTAGTTCTGGGGCTTCCCTGGTGGCGCAGTGGTTGAGAGTCCACCTGCCGATGCAGGGGACGCGGGTTCGTGCCCCGGTCCGGGAAGATCCCACATGCCGCGGAGCGGCTGGGCCCGTGAGCCATGGCCGCTGAGCCTGCGCATCCGGAGCCTGTGCTCCGCAACGGGAGAGGCCACAACAGTGAGAGGCCCGCGTACTGCAAAAAAGAAAATATCTAGTTCTATTTTCTCAGTGGGTCAAAGTGTTATAAAAAAGAATTCTAAATGGCATCATTTGTATATGTAATATTACCATATATTACCCCAGGAAACAAAAACCAGTATCACAGTTAACAAAAACCACAGCAAGTCACTTTTTTAAAACCACGAGTCAGAATTATGTAAAAGTTATATATATAGAGAAACACCAGAGACAATAACCTCAATTTTTAAAAACTTTATACTTAACTGAATGATTCTTTAATATTTTAATGTACACTTCAGAATGAAAGAAATCTGTAAGTATGTTCTAGTTGAAGTTCTTGGGTTCAAAGTTGAAGAGTAAGTGGAAACTAAGACCACGTCTAGAGATGCCTTTTATTTTTTATAATTTACATGGGGAAGCAGAAAAAAAGCCCTTGACTTCAAGCAGATTTCCTGAGTCCCAGCTCTGTTTTGAGCTAGCTGTAACCTTGTTCAAGTCGCTTAAAACTGCTGACCTCTGCTGTAAAAGGAGGGCGTGAGATGATTTCTAAAATCTATTTTGGCTTTAAAATTCAGTGATTCTAAACAGAGTTTACTGACTTCAAAAGATAGTACAAATATTTACGGAAAATGCACAACTCTTGTAGACAGGTTAAGAAAAACTGCACTACTAAGTTAATCATCAGTGCTTCTTTATTCTTACCCTAACATACAGGAGAGCAGCAAGGGCCAGTAGAGCAGAGTATGACCGTTCTCAAAACTTTTCAGCTTCAGTTTCTTTTTTTGAGGGGTGGGGTGGGGGTAGAATGGGTAATAATAATCAGTAATTAATAAGTAAATAAAAATAAATAAATGAAGGCATGCAAAAGAGAAGAAGCAACGATCATAACTTAACAATATTAACAATCTGCTGAAAGGGTGTCTTGAGTCTTACGTGAACCAAAGGGCAATTTTCTCTATTGAAAAATATGCATGCCTGGCTCTGAGTGTGGCTTTCTGCAGCAACTTTGGCATTTCAGACCAGGCTATAGTTTCCTCATCAATCCAGCTGTGAACTTGCCAAGCTGCTCACAGGCAGCTTTTCCATCTCTTGGAAAACTGGATGACTGCATGAATGAATCCTTTGTTGTCCCAGGCCTCTAACTCTAGCCTGGAGATGGAAAATGCTAATGATCATACCTACGCTGCAGGCTGAAGGTAACATCGCCCAACAATACACAACATGAGAGGAGGATATGGGCCCCATTTTTACCATTATATTCCAGAAGTCCTGGTGTGGGCAAATGGACCCACTGTTAAGTGGTATAACTTCCTGGCTACATTTGATGGGTCACCAATCTACAAGGCATCTTCAGGTAAGGGTCAGTGGGTAATTCCAAGGGAGGACGGTTAGACTGATCTTCTGATGGTAGAGAAATGCAAGGAAATCTGGCTTCAACTCCAGAGAAAGGGTGTACAAAAAAGAGAAGAAACTGAGGATGATGAACAATATGGGGTCTGAGTCATCTTTACTTGGAGCTGTGCTCAAAGGCCCACCAGTGAGGAGGGCTATAAAATCTACAGCAGATTATGATACAGCACAGCGACCACTCAACTATTCCCTCAATTTAGATGCACCAACAACTCTGTTCAAATACTTCAAAAGATGTTACTGACTAGCAGCTTACTCTGCCTTTATAAGCTTCTTTTTTCATTCAAAAACCACTCAGTAAATGTCCATTGTGTATCATTGGGAGTAATAAGAGGAGGGCAAGTAATAGATCCTGCCCTCAGGGAAAGTATGATCCAATAGGTTGGCAGAATATGTGCACAAATATAAATCTTGTATCTGAAGATCACTCACCAAAGCTTATCTACTTCAAATACCTCGGCTATTTACGCCTGCTGGCATTTGGAAAATATCTAAACATACAGGAACTGAGGTCCTTTCTTCTCCGCAGGCAGGCTCAGCGATAATCAAGCCTCTGCAGACCCAGCTGGGAGCCGCCTGACTGCTATCTCTCTTGCTAATGCACACTATGGGACCAAATGGCTGTCAAAACAATCTCTCATCTTAAGAGTACGAGAAGCATCTAGCCCAATGTTAAAATCAATTTCTAAAATATATTTTGAAAATAAAACTCCAGATTTCATTGCTTATTTCTCATTTTTATGTCAGAAATCCTTTCTTTTTGTTCTCCCCATCAACAAGATGGGACTATCCAACATAAACAAGATCTATTAAAATACAGCTGTAGCTCACAATAATAAAAAGCGCAAATAAACGACATCAACCAGGACAGCTGATATAAAAAGACGGTAAAAGCGATTATCTCGATAACTATTTAAACAAGTAATCTCCAAAGCTTTTCTAATTTATTCTCACTACAATTCCGTCAGGTAGGAATTAGTACCTTCATTTGATAGGTGAGGAAACTGAAACTTGGGGGGTAAAATGATTTTATTCAAGATATAGTTATTGCAATAAGGATGAAAAATCTTTGACTCTGATCTCCTTATTTTACTCATCCAATCAGCTGTCAAATTCTGTTTATTCTATCTTCATAATTTCTCTTCAATTCACTTCCTCCTGTATATAATCACTGCAACCCCTCATCCAGAACCCCATTATCAACTCCAACCATAAGACCCTTTCCTAACCAGTCTTCCTGCTCCTCTACTATCTTGTACATGCAAGAGATTAATCTTCTGAAGCACAATTCTGCTCACTTCCATTTCCTGCTCAAATACCTTTAATAAAGTAATTTCTCAGCCAGGCATTCAAATGTTCTTCCCCATTTGTACTCTCAAGGGACCTTTCTCCCACCTATTTCCCACTAGTCTCCACCAAGCACCCAAGCTTCAACCAAACAGAAACCCATGCTTTTATTCAAAGACATTTTGATCTTTCCCATCTCTCCAACTTTGCTTTGAGAAATGACTTTCCTAATTCTTCCCACCACCATCTAAACATGTCTGAATTCTAGTCACTCACAATACAAGGCCCAGATCAATGCCATCTTCACCAAGCAGCTCACTTCTCTCTCCTCAGACCTCCCATGGCACACCTGTATCTTCTTTCATTTTTTTTCCCCAAGAAATATTTACTGAGTAACTATTAAGTGCCAGGTACTATGACAAGTCGGGGAATGCAAAAGAAGCTTACAGTTTAGTTAGGGAGACAGAAGTGAACAAAAAACATCATACCTCGTAAGTTCCACAAAAGGTGGTCAGCTCAGAAGTCTACCTGAGCCTAAATGAAGGATACATGAATTTGGCTTTGCCTAGGAAAGTCAAGCAGGGCTTCCCAGCAGAGCTAACACTTGGACTGAGCGGGAAAAGATGCACAAGCATCTGCTCAGAGGACCAGTGCATATATTCACGATCACTTCCATTGAGTTGGAGATGGGGAGTCAGAGTGGCAGACTGGAGAGTAAAGACTTTGAATTCCCCAAGTAGAAAAACAATAACATACCACAAAGGGCTATTTTATGAGCCACAATAAAATAGTGTTTGTGGAATCAAGCTTTCAACTGAAAAGTGTTATACAAATTTAAGATATCATTTATTTATAAATAACAATGCTTCTTATCTACCTTTTGAATTTAATTGGCTACAGGAATTACCAGACTCTTTTTATGAAACATATAAGTAGAAGGTAAAGGTTTAACAGAATAATTTATATGGTTGTCAAATCTAGGTAGGTTTTACAATATACTGCTCTACTTACTGCTCGATTGCTCTCTAAACACACACCACCTCCCCTGAGAAACACACACCCACACACAACTTCCAAAGGTAAAATGGCTTAAGAGCAGTAGATTCACACTCACAATTAAAATGGACACTTAAAAATATAAGAAGTATCGGGCTTCCCTGGTGGCGCAGTGGTTGAGAGTCCGCCTGCTGATGCAGGGGACACGGGTTCGTGCCCCGGTCCAGGAAGATCCCACATGCCGCAGAGCGGCTGGGCCCATGAGCCATGGCCGCTGAGCCTGTGCATCTGGAGCCTGTGCTCTGCAACGGGAGAGGCCACAACAGTGAGAGGCCCGCATACCGCAAAAAAAAAAAAAAAAAAAAAGTATCTTCAACCAGAGCTTCCTAATAATTTCCCATTTTATTGTTAGCAACTTCCTAAAATGACAGAACTTGTGTTCTGTTTGCAGGCACAACTCAAGGATTTTCCAGTTTCTCCTCAGCACCAATAAATTCACAATCTATTCATAAGGATTCCTAATCTTATTTCAATACATCTTTAGAAACTCAAATTGGTCAATATAATGCAAAATTATATACTGAATAGTTTCTAATATGGATGAAGAACAGAAGTCTTAACTGTATATATTTATATTAAGGAACAGAGCTCGCCGTTAATACTGTCATTAGAGACACATAATCCAGGAATCTGAAACAATGGGAAACGGTGGCAATACGGAAAAAAAGAGAAAGAGAAATAAATGGGCAGTGGTGAGGAGAGGTGCAGTACAAACGACCATGAAGTGATTCAAGGAAGGGACTTCTGGCTCTGATGGCATGAAGAGGTCAGTGAATCCTCTCCTCAAAACAATAAGAAAACTTGTCAGTCATTTCATGGTCCTGGAAATCAATCAGAGGCAGATAATAAATAGAGAAGTTTCTTGAAAAGTTGCTAGAGCTTTAGAGTAAAACATGAAGGAGTCTACAAACTTATTGCCTGGGCCTACTCCAACTCACTAACCCCACCCTCTAATCCTCAGCTCTTCTGGGAGAGCTCATTAGGATAGGGCTGGGCCACAAAACCCAGCAGCTTTGCTGCCAGAGGGGGCGGACTCCACTTGGGGTACTGGGGTGGGGGGCGCAGTAGAAAACCACAGACTTGTCCGCTAAAGTGGCACACTTGGTGGGAACCTAACAGGGGAAATATAGTTCTTCTAGCTTGAGGCTGTGGTCTGATTGGGGTGAGTGGTGGATCAGCTAGAAATCTGAAGGGAAGATCCTGGAAATGAGAGAATAGTAGAATAACTAGATATGATCTCCTCACATCCCTGGCTGACTGTGAACATATGCGGATGAGCAGGGGAGACATAAAAGGGCCCAACAGAAAGAAAAAGCCAAGGCATACTTGAGAACTGGCTGTACTGTGAAATGCACTTCCCAACCCAAAACCAGATCAGCAGAGGGTGGAAGCTTTCCACACTCCAGGTACTTAATTAAGCACAACTTATGCCCAAATCACTGGCTGACCAATAGGCTATGGAGACACAGGGGTGACTCCCAGTCAGGCTAAAAAGTAAAAACGAGAATGAAAATCACTAAGCAGACACATCAGTGGCTGCACACCACAGAGGAGCCCACAGTTTAAGTACAGGCAAACTATTTAAAACTCACACATATATACTCACCTACACCTCTCAAAAACAAAAACAAAACCAAAAAACTTTAGAGTTGTTAAAATATATTACTAAAATGTCTAATTTACTAAAAAGTTACAAGACATGCAAAGAAACAGGAAAAGTGTGGCCCCAACTCAAGAAAACAAGCAGTAACTAGAAACAGGCTCTGAGGAGGACTGGATGTTAGAGTCTGCAGGTGACTTCAAAGTAACAATTACAAATGTATTCAAAGAATTAAAGGAAATACGATGACAAGTAAGGAATCTCAATAGAGATACAGAAATCCTAAATGAAAATTCCAGAGTTGAAAAGTACATTAACTAAAATAAGAATTCACTAGATGGGCTTAATAGCCGATTTGATATGGCAGAAAAAAGAAAGAGTAAACTGAAACAGATCAACAGAAATTATCCAATCAAAAGAATGGAAAGAAGACTGAAGAAAAATGAGCAGAACCTTAGATTCTGTTTAGATTCAGCTTAAAAACAAACAAACAGAATCTGAACCTGTGGGGAACAAGCATCCCCATTACTTGTAGCAAAAGTCCCAGGAGGAGGAACAAAAGGAAAGAACAAATATTTGAAAAAATTACGTTCAAAAACTTCCTAATTTTGATGGAAAACAATCTACAGACCTCAAAATCTCAATGCACTCCACGTATGATAAAACAAAGAGATTTATCCTAGACATATCAGCGTCAAACTGCTCAAAGCCAAAGACAAACAAAAAAATCTTGAAGACAGCAAGAGAAAAACAACTCATCACATACAGGGGAACAACAACAGGATTAACAACTGACTTCTCATCAGAGGCCAGAGTGCTGAGGAGTTGGGGCAAAAATGTCAACCAAGGATTCTACAGCTAGCCTTCAAAAATGAAGACAAAATAAAGGTATTCTAGGTAAACAAAAACAGAAAATTTGTTTCAAGCAGAACTAGTCTACAGAAATACTAAAAGATGTGCTACCAGCTGAAAGGAAATGACATTGGAAAATAACTCAAATCCATAGGAAGCTAAGAAAATCACTGGAAATGGTAAATTTCTTTAAAAATAGAAGATTTTTAAAGTAGTAACTGTAATACTATAGCACTTCATATATATATATGAAGTGCTCTCTCTCTCTTTCTCTCTCTCTCTCTCTATATATATATATATGACAATAACAGCACAAAGGATGATGAGGGATAGAGCTATATTGGATCAAAGCTGCTATATTTTACCAGAATAACACACACACACACACACACACACACACACACACAAATATACACACAGCCATCAGCAGGTTGTGATAACTCAAAGATGTAATCCTTGATCAAGAACTAAGAAAATACATAAATAACACAAATAAATAACTAATTTAAAAAATCACAAAAGGATTTAGAAGGTACAGAAAGAATTATTTAACATAAATCAGTAAAGAAGGAACAATAAAGGACATAAGACATATAAAAACAAATAGTAAAATGGCAGACATAAATCCACACACATTAACAACTACATTAAATGTAAAGAGACTAAATGCTCTGATAAAAAGGCAATAATTTTCAGACTGGAAAAAGAAGTAAGATCCAGATGTTATGTTTTTTACAAGAGACACATCTTAGATTCAAAGAGTTTGAAACAAAATGAAGGAAAAAGATGTCATGCAAATAGTAATCATGAGAAAGTTCAAGTAGTTATATTAATATCACACGAAATAGACTTAAGACAAGAAATATTAATAGAGACAAAGAGGGACATTTCATATTGATAAAAGGCCCAACTGGTTAGGAACATTCTGTAGGACAGACCACCTACTAAGCCATAAAACAAGTCTCACTAAGTTTAAAAAGACTCAAATCATACAAAGAATATTCTCTGAGCACAAAGGGATTAAAGAAAAAAACTTGAGACATCCTCAAACATTGGGAAATTAAACAACACACGTCTATGTAAACCAAGATCAAAGAAGAAATCAAAGGAAACATTTAAAAATATCTTGAACTGAATGAAAATGAAAACACAATATATCACATTTTATGGGATGCAGCTAAAGGGAAACTTAAAGGGAAAGGTATAGCTTTAAACACATATTAGAAAGGATAAAATTCTAACATCAGTGATACAATTGCAAGTCAAGAAGCTAGGAAAATAAAGACCAAATCAAACCCAAAGCAAGTAGAAGGAAGGAAGTAGTAAAGATCAGAACGGAAATCAGCGACATATAAACACAACAGATTTTTGAAAAGCTCAATGAAATCAAAAGCTGGTTTTCTGGAACAAGCTGCAAAATCAATAAACCTTAGCTAGACTGACCAAGAAAAAAAGAAGACGTAATTACCAAAATCAAGAATGAAAGAGGGGATATCACTACAGACGCTAAAGAAATTACAGAAAATGGGATTATTATTATGAGTAACTTTATACCAAAAGAATAATTAAGATGAAATAGAAAAATTCCTAGGAAAACACCAATTACCAAAATTGACTTAACAAGAAATAGAAAATAGAAGAAAGAAAAGACTGATAACTAGTAAAGAAATAGACTTAGTCATTAAAATACCTTGATAAAGCCTCTGATTTATGTATTTTATTCTTTCTTTTTCCTTCTTTTCCAGCAGTTCTGTTAAGTCTGTGAGTTCATAATCATTTGAAGTGATCTGTATGATGTGATAACACACCTATTGTTAATTGATGACACTTCCTTTACTTGCTTACTAAGTAGTAAGAGATGAAGTCAAAGAGGTAGGCTGGGGCCAGGGATTAGTAAACCAAGTACAGAGTCTGGATTTTATTCTGTTAGGAAACCATTAGAGTCCAGCGGGAAATTAGCATTATTTTCATTAAAAAAAAAAAGTATCTTGGCTGCTATGTGATAAGTTAGGCAACAGTAATACAGAAAATAAGTGAAGAGGTTTGGACTAGAGTGGTGACGATGATGATAAACACCTCACGTGTATTCAACTCTTTTAAGTCTCCTAAAAGCCACTTGAAGTAGGTGCTATTCATTTTACAGATGAGCAAGCCAAGGCAGAGAGATTAAATAACTGGCCAAAGGTCATACTGCTAAGTAGGAGTCACATTAGGACTCAGGCCCAAAAACTCTGGCAGAAGTGCTGAGCTCTTAATCATGCACACTTAAGACTATGGTCTTAGGATGAAGAGAAAGAGGCTGAAGTTAAGAAAATGTTCTAGAGTTATGGGGACCAAGACTTGCTAATGGACTGGATGTAGAGATGAAGGAAATAAAGAAATAATGACTCGTAGGTTTTGCCTGAGCAACTAGGTGAATTCAGTAGTATAATTATACAACAGAGAGAGCATATGAAATAGGAGGGAAAGGGGTCCTAGGACTCAGCCCTGGAGCACCACAACATTTAAAAGCTGAACAGAGAAAGAGGAACCAACAAAAGAGACCAAGAAAGAGCTTCTAGTGCTTAGGAGGGAAACAGGGAGCGTCATGAAAGCCAACAACTAAGTATTTCAAGGAGGAGGGGGGAGGCAATGTGTAGAATGCTGCTGACAGATTCTGTACGATGAGGACAGAGAAGGGACCATGAGATTCTGCAAAACGAAGGTTACCTGTGAAGCTGAAAAGAGCAGCATCCTGCTAAGTTAACTCCCATCACTGTACTTACCTTGTTGTACTGTCTGTCCCATCTCTAGACTGTAAGCTCCTGGGCAATGACCGTGAGTTTTATGCTAAATCCTTATCTTCTAATTACAATGCTTAGAGTAGAACTGAAATTACATAAGCGCTATGTAATGTAATGTAAATGCAAAACTATTTCAAAGGGTTTTCTGGTGTGATGATTAAAAAGAAGATTTCAATACGACCAACGACGACAACACGCCGCCTTCTGCTCGCCACCTCATCACTCACATACCGTCAGAGATCCGTTCTGTGTGCTGGGTGAGTTGCTGCTCTGCTCCCCGTGGGCTTGCGTGCTTCCATAGAGGGTCAGGTTATGCTCACTGGTCTGGCCGGCATAGTCCTGAGTGTGTGGCACTCCGTATTCTGTGGGAATCCCATTTTGCGGAGGTGGTGGAAATGGGATGGTAGTAAAAGGCTGAACCATTGCGTCAGGAGTTGTTGTTGGCTCCTGGTTACCCTAGAACAAATAGAGAAAGAGAAAATAAGGAGAAAAATTGACTTTAAATTCTCATCATATAATTATTTTTAAGGTGAGTGAACAAAATTCCCTGAATATTCTCTCATTGCTCAGGTAAAATGGAACACTTACTTACTGCCTCAGGATTAGGGGAAATACTGCTATATGTATACTTATAGGTGTATGTATGGAGACACACAAACACACCCAACTTCGGTCTATTTGTGGTTTCTAGACAGGTCCGTGATCATATTAAAGTTGACTAGTTGCCAAAGGGCCAAAGATCTTCCTTTACACCAAAAAATTTTAAATGCCAGGAAACTTCTCACAGAAGATAAATTACAAGAGTTGAAATTCATTTGGACCATTAGTATTTTCCTTAGAACACTCTCTATCCCTTTAGTGATTCTTAGGGGAAAACAAATCAATTTCACTAAATTACAATTCATAGCAATAGGCAGAATGACAGTATAAATTAACTTCTCAAAACCAGACAATATAGACCTCTAGATTTTAAGAACACAGAGTTCAGCAGAAATCATATTATTAAAAAAATTAACCTTTGGATTTCAAGGTAGAGATTTATTTAAGTCTTGGCTACTAGGTTAATAAAAAATAAACCAACAAAAAACCCTTTCCTTAAATTAGAAGTAGACAAAAAAATTCCCCAGACAAAAAAATTTCTCATAATTACTGCTAGCATTACAAGGCTAGCAGGATACCTCTCCACATGACATCCATTCCCAGATGTTTACTTGGGATCCAGCGTGATACATGCAATATCACTAAACATACAGTAACTACAGGAAATTGTTAGAAGCCATTTTGGCTCCACAGCCCCTGTCTTACTTCTGTTCAGTCTAAGTTCAGATACAAAAGAGGAGTTTAAACCTTGTGTAAGAGATTTCATAAAGCCCTTTCTTCTCAACAACTGACCTCCTGACCTCCCATTCTATTCCAAAAAAGGCAGAGCCCTTATTTTACTAAAGATATACAAGTCTGCAAAGTCTGGAGCCACTGTTCTTCTGCAAGTAGTTGGCAGAGATGGTCAAATGCTTAAAAATGTTAGCATTTTGATAGGTTTCCCCTTCCCCTATATTTTATTTATTTATTTATTTATTTATTTATTATTATTTTTTGCGGTACGCGGGCCTCTCACTGTTGTGGCCTCTCCCGTTGCGGAGCACAGGCTCCGGACGCGCAGGCTCAGCGGCCATGGCTCACGGGCCCAGCCGCTCCGCGGCATGTGGGATCTTCCCGGACCGGGGCACGAACCCGTGTCCCCTGCATCGGCAGGCGGACTCGCAACCACTGCGCCACCAGGGAAGCCCCCCCCCCCCTATATTTTAGATATCAAATCATTAGGGATCAAAGAAAATCCTCCGAGTCATGAGCATCACTTCCTTCAAACCAGGAAGTAATTATTCTTCTTTCTTTCTCACTCCCGGTTATCCTTTCTCCCCCTCAATTTAAGAAGGGATTCTCTACCCACTGAGAGTTGCAGGAAACAGAACTTCAGCAGCACTGTCTAAACATCATCCCAGGTTTTCAACATTAACTTAATGGCCATTAATAAACTCATATTGTCGCAAACAAAATGAATTGGAGAAAGATCTCACAATATTTTTAAAGGAAGGTTCAACCATCATTACGACAATCTGCATAAAATAAAACAGAACAAATGTACAAAGGCTGTTATAAATAGAGAAATATATAATCATAGATTGGAAAGCTGGATATTCTTAAGATGACCATGCATCCCAAACCCCACAAACACAATCAAAATCTCAGCAGGTATTTTTGCATAAATTGACAAGCTGTTATTAAAATTTATATAGAAATGCAAAGGACCTAGAATAGTCACAACAATTCTGAAAAAGAACACAAACTACCTGAGTTCAAGACTTATAAAGTGATGGTAATCAAAACAGTGTGGTACTGGCTTAAAGACAGACAATAGATAAATGAGATAGAAAAGAATCCAGAGATAGACATAAACATTTACAGCGAATATTTAGGCATCAAGTCAATTCAATGGGCGGAAGGAAAGACTTTTTAATAAGTGAAAAACTGAATACCCAATGGAAAAAAATAAACCTCAACTCTCAACCTGCATATGCAAAAAAAAAAATTAAAATATAACTACTAAAACTATGAAAATATTAGAAATATTAGGAATATTACTGCGGTGGGGAGGATTCTTAAGTATGATAGGAAACCTACAAACCAGAAAAAAAAAAAAAGATTTGGTTACGGAAGTTAGGAAGGAAAGAAGAGAGGATGGGAAGGAGGGGAAGATTTTAAAGTCAAAAGAAAAACCAACTGGAGAAAATAGCTGCAAAGGTAAGACAGACACACTGGTTACCATCACTAAGTCAAGAGTAAGTTATTCAAACTGATGAGAAACACACAAATCAACAAAAAAAGAGGCAAAGAATATAACTGAACAATTCACAGAAGATGAAATACAAATGGCTGTATGATAAAAGTGCTTAATCTCATTAACAAATTGAAATACATATTAACCATAAGTCCAATTTTTTGTAATCAAATCACAAAAATATTAAAAACTTTTACTGACATATAATTGACATATACATTTAGCTCTCCATATCTGTGGGTTCTGCAGCATGGATTCAAATGACCACAGATTGAAAAATATTAGGAAAAAAAATTCCAGAAAGTAAAACTTGAATTTGCCATAGTCCAGCTATTAAATTGTATTTACAACTATTTACAGAGCATTTACATTGTCTTAGGTATTATAAGTAATCTAGACATGATTTAAAGTATATGGGAGGATGTGCACAGGTTATATGTAAATACTATGCCATTTATACAAAGGACTTGAGCATCCGTGGATTTTGGTATCTGCAGTGGGTCCTGGAACCAATCCCCTGTGGATACGGAGGGACAATTCTATAATAAACTGCAGCTATTTATTCATAGTGTACAATTTGGTAAGTTCTGAAATACATATGTACACTCATGAAATCATCAGCACAATCAAAACAGTGAACATATCTCTCCAAAATCCCCCAAAGTTTCCTCGTGCTCCTAATAAGTACATATTACTTTTGTAATAAAGCCTACAAAGTATTTTTTATATAAAAGAGAATGACGAAAAATGAAAAATGTAACCAGTAAGAGGAAGCGGAAGCTTCATATGCTGAAGCACTGAATTATTGTGCTGTTCTTAAGAAAATGGTAGTGACATTATCTAGAGACAAAAAGGCTTGTCTTTCATTTTAAAGTTATACAGCATCAAAATTCAGGCTGTCTCTGGTGTCTAAGAATCACGTCTACATGGTACTAAGGATTGCTTTACATAAAAATCCTTCCCTTTATTTAGTTCTTAAAAATTATGCTAGCAAGACCTTAAATTTTTACCCATAATTTTTCAGGGAAAAAATCATTCTTGTTACTCATCACTAAATAAGTTCTTTTCATGATCTCAAGGTCAGGGTATTGTAAATGATTTCTCCTTAGCTATTCTGGGTGTCCTAAGAAGGAAATAAAATAATTCTCTTCCTTCTCTTTCAAATTATTCAGTGCTACCTACCTACCTACCCACCCACCCACCCACCCACATGAAGCACACTGCTTCAGAAGACCTCACGGGATTTGCTGGCCTGAGGACAGATACAAAAGAGAAAATTCCATTTCAGGTGGGTTGGTGAATGAAGGTGAATAAGAGCGCCAAAGGTGTCCATAGATCTACACTCCAACTCTAGGCATAAATATACTCTTAGAGACACAGGACGGGTCTACGAAATAACACACCAAGGCTAAAAGACACTGTTGCCCAGCTATGATGAACACAGCAAAGGGGACTTCTAATGCTCCGACTGTGCTCCTCTTTCTCTTCTCTTTCACCACAGCCTCCATTCTCCACCTCAGCCCTGCTGGGGACGCTGCTCTGGCACACAAAGCACAATATTAACTCTCCCGCAGAGGCAGTCTTGATAAAGCTGGCTCAGTCAACTGAATAAACATGTCAATTAGCAGTGGGAGATGGGGGAAGGAAGGTCAAACCTTCTTCTAGGATCCACGTGTGGCCTTGGCACTATGTGTTTCAAAGAAATGCAAGACAGGCAGAGGCTGAACTATTTCTCCCCCGCAAAAAGGGAAATGCAAGCCTCTGCAGGGGGCCAAGAAGGGATTCTTGGTGGTTTATTTTGTTACACACAGGAATTTATTTTTTAAATGTTAAAAAACACTATGTTTATATACTATAGGAATGAAATTCGGATAGGAGTGATTTTGCATTTAGCTCATACACTCTGCAATGTCTAAAAATTTCCCCAGGCATACATTATTATAATTTAAAAATGTTATATGGTTTTCAGACTTCTATTAAATTTCCAGGCTATATTCCAAAGTTATAAGTTCAAATCTACTGTATAGCACAGGGAACGCTACTCAATGCTCTGTGTGATCTAAACGGGAAGGAAATCCAAAAAGGAGGGGATATATGTATACGTATAGCTGATTCACTTTGCTGTACAGTAGAAACTAACACAACATTGTAAAGCAAGTATACTCCAATAAAAATTAATTTAAAAACAAACAAACAAACAACAAAAAAACAAAGTTACAAGTTCAGGAGAGAAGCACTACAGCTCACGGACAAACTATGAGAGATAACAGTCCACATGATTATTTCTAGGCAAGAATTTACCTCTAAGTTTATATGAAAATGTTTTAATGTCACAGGCTAAGCAGTTTAAGTATATCTCATCTGAGAAAATGAATTAACTTTTTCTTGTAGCCCACAAAACTAGACACAATTTCTCTTTTTCCTAATTTAGTAGTCTATTAACTTTCTTGTCCACAAGATTAAAAAATAGACAATAGGGAGTACTATGCAAATAAAATTTCTACCTCGCCTAACAAGAATCTAATAAAGATTTATCTACAACTCCTTTCTTCCCTAGAAAATAAATTAAGATTTTATGTGAAAGATGAGGAAAAATAAACTACAGTTACCTTTTAGTTCTTATCAGTGTATCCAATTAAAATGAAAATGCTCTGAAAGAAGGACTATTTTTTATTCTGCCCTGTACCCCTCACGGTGCCCAGGGCAGTCCTGTGCCACAGGTATCCCAGGGTTTGTAGACTTGTACACCTCCCTCACATCTCTGCTCAAATGTCAACTCCCCGACCACGCCATTTAAAACTTCAACCCCTATTTCTCCTTATCCCCTCATAACAATAATAATATTTTTTTCAATAAAGCAGAACATGTAAGATGGTGTCCCCACTGTGTGGAAACCTAACTGTGAGGACAGAAAGAGCAGAATGCATCCAATCCTCCTACTATCCACATGAATTCACTACAGGGATTGGCAGGAAATTATAAACAGAGACATTCTTTGGTTAACTGCCTTTCCAGAAGCAACATAATTTACAACTATACTAAAAAGTCAGATTTTCCAAATTTCAGAAAAACCTACCTACATTTCTAACTCTCTGGTTGAAAAAGTAAGAAGACACAAATGAGTGAGAAGACTGTTTTTCTAAAGTTATTATTATTATTTTTTTGCGGTACACGGGCCTCTCACTGTTGTGGCCTCTCCCGGTGCGGAGCACAGGCTCCGGACGCGCAGGCTCAGCGGCCATGGCTCACGGGCCCAGCAGCTCTGCGGCATGTGGGATCTTCCTGGACCGGGGCACGAACCCGTGTCCCCTGCATCAGCAGGCGGACTCTCAACCACTGAGCCACCAGGGAAGCCCTAAAGTTATTTTTAAATGACTGGAAAAAAAAACCTCTGAAGAGAGCTACATGAAACAGACAAATCCGGGTTATATTTGATATTTCAGTAATCCTTCAACAAACCAATTCAATACTCTGCCATCTCACTGTCATTATATTATCTACACAAAAGTTTAAGGAGAGAAATCAAATATTGAGAGGACAAAAACAGTATTTTATTTCACACAGAATGCAGGCCACTGCAACTCAACGATTTTAGTGATGCCGTTTTTGAGTAAGGTTCAAGATGATAACCGTGCAGGAAAGGACCGTGTAAATTATGAAGACATAATAATTTTTGAAAATGTATTATCTGCCAATGCAAACAAATTTGTTTATTCCACTACTTTCACATTACCTAAAATATTATCAAATCCATCTGAGACCCAACAAATTTCGTATTTCACAAAGGGCAATGCTGGAGTGTATGGTTAGAAGATCATTTGAATCCTAGCTCTGCCACTTACCATAGCTGTAAACATTTAAACATGTTACTACCTACTTTCTCTGTGCTCCAGTTTCTTAATCTGTAAAATAGCAATGTTAATGCCATTATACTGTTGTGAAGAACCGGTAACATTAAGCGATTAAAACCCTAGACTCTCAATAAAAGTTGTTCTCAACCACTACAAGCACCAGGTAGACTGCGGGGCCAACCTTCCACAACTTAGTAAAGTATTAAAATCCTACTGAATGTCACTGTAATGGACGTCACGTGAAATTAAAAAACAACCCTTAATGACCATGTATTTGTGGGAACAATATTTAAGAAAACAAACTACAGGGACTCCCTGGTGGTCCAGTGGTTAAGACTCCGTGCTTCCAATGCAGGGCATGCAGGTTCTATCCCTGGTCGGGGAACTAAGATCCCACATGCCACTCAGCATGGCCAAAAAAATAAAAAAGAAAAGAGAAAGAAAAACTACAGATATACAAAACTTATTACAGTGATAGAGAAACCAACTAGCAAAGAAGAAAAATCCACTGAAGAAGTTTCTAGAATGATCAACTAGCTGGAAGAGATATTTGAAATTCCATTTCAATTCTAAGACATGTACTAAATAACTACTGTGGGTACATAGCTGTTTTAGGCACTGAAGACATTATAACAGAAGTTAAAAATTTGCCTCTTAGGAGTTTACAATCACATTAGGGAGGCTACTGTAAACGTGTGCAAAATTTCAATACAATTCAGAACAATATGTATGTACCACATAGGTGACACAAACCAAGGTTCACTACTGCCTACTAAATACATTCTAAACTCCTCTAGACCCTCTCTCACCTGTATTAGCAGCTTATATTCAATGAATGCTGCTTAGGTGTCTGGCAATATTCTAAGCACTTTATATATATTAACTCATTTAATTCTCACAACCCTAAAAGGTAGGTATTTTACATTATTCTCCTTTTACTGATAAAGAAACTGACATTTTCAAAGGTTAATAAGTATCTTATCCAAAACCACTCAGCTAACCACTCAAATCCAAATCTAAGCCAATTCCACAGCTGATGTTGCTAGTCACTACTCCTTGTGGCAGCTCCAGTGGGGTCCTCAACCATTTGTCCCCAGTCATATCGTACACAACTCCTAACTATAATTCTGTATTGCAATGAATTTAGAATATTCCCTAACTATGGTGCTTTCCCAAGTCACAGCCAGGCTGCAACAGTAGGGATCTGTGTCTTTCCCCCATGCTATATCCTCTATCATGAATATTCATTATACTAAAAAACTCAGCAACTCAAGTAATCTCTTCTCCATGAAGCCATCCTTAGAGAAGAAGGATGGTAGAAAGCAGGAGTCAGCACACGTTTTCTATGAAGGACCAGACAGAAATGTTTTAGGCCTTCTGGACTGTATGGTCTCTGATACAACTCCTCTGCTGTTAGTAGATAACAGCCCTAGGTAACACATAAACGAATGAGCGTGGCTGTGTTCCAGGAAAACCTCATTCACTGACACTGAAATATTATTCCTCTTTTGATTTTTTTCTTAACCATTTTAAAACGTGAGAATGTCATGAGCCTTACAAAAGCAGACAGTGGGCCTGACTTGGCCTGCAGGCCATAGTTTGTTGACGCCAGGTATAAAAGAAAGAGATTACGCTTTAGACCCAAATAAACCTGGGATCGAACCCTGACTCTGGGACCTCTTAGTTGTGTGACTTTGGACAAGAAACTAAGCCTCAGTTTTGTCAACTATAAAATGGACATAACAGAATTTACTGTGAGGCTGAAGTGAAATTAAAAAATCGAAAGTACCTAACTAGTACAGTGTCTAATGACAGCGGACCTTCAGTTAGTGTTTGCATTTGCCCTTTGCAGTTTGAAATAATTCCTCCACTCCTATATTCTCATGGCATTTAGTATGCACTACTAACACGCACATGACATTTAAACTCAAAGCCTTATATTTAACATACCTACATATGTGTCTCATCTCTCCTATTAGATTAAAAGCTTCATTATAATGAGTGGGGTCAGTTTTGTACAATGTAGAATCAAATATGGTGCCTAATAAATATTAAGTGTTACCATTTTTTAAATAAAGGAAGATTAAGATGGAAAGTCACATATATGCGCACTGCAGTGAACTGCTTTGTTTGGCTACAGTAGAGAGCGCCATGAGGGATAATACATAATGAAACAAATGTTATCTTGGGTTGATATCAAGTGGGAGAAGAGTGTTAGGGAAGGAAGACAGAACTGGTAGAATATTATTAGTAACGAAAGGAATCAACATTTATGTCCTTGTGCTGTAGATACATGGTTATGCAAATATAGGAGTTAGGGATGAAGTCCTTCTCCTTTAAATCACATGGAGTAACAGAGGCGATGCGTCATCTATAGTCTTCTGGTGTTCGATGTGAAATGCGCTAAATGTTTTAGTTCTATACTCAAACGTACCATCACAGTACCAGGTCCCGTCAAACAGGAGAAATGTGTAACCCAAGGACCAAGATTCAACCCTTTCATCAGTCAGTCTCCCACAGCAATCCCAGAACTTCAACGATCACCCACCTAGGAGAGTGACTTCCAACTATTTTTTAGGTCCAACCATGCCCTTTCTCCCAAGCTTTCATGGGAGGTAAAGTAAAAAGAAGAAAGAGTATGAGCCTGAAGAACAGACCTTGGTTTAAATCCCAACTATACCTCCTACCAGATATGGATGAATTACCTCAACCCTTTCTAGCCTGTTTCTTCATCTGCAAACCGGGTTTTCTATTTAGAGAGTTGTTGTGAAGATTGTTCACATGAGAACAAGTCAAACTCTTTATCTGGGGCCCAGCTTCCCAGCTGATTAGGTCCAGGTCTTCTGGGTGCCCATTTCCCACCCATCTCGGATCCTTCCGCTCTCAGCATCCCACTAACATTACAAACTCTGTGTGTCGAAAAACTGAATCTGTTACGTTCTTTTTCTTATTTCTGCTGATGAGTTAACCACCTTTCCAGTCAACTAGACTTACTTGGAACCTCTCCATTATCCTTTGTGATATTTTGCTCTGTGTACTGAGTATCCCAATACCCAAATCAGTTAGATACTGATGATTTTTTTTTTTTTTTTTTGCGGTACGCGGGCCTCTCACTGTTGTGGCCTCTCCCGTTGCGGAACACAGGCTCCGGACGCGCAGGCTCTGCGGCCATGGCTCACGGGCCCAGCCGCTCCGCGGCATGTGGGATCTCCCCGGACCGGGGCACAAACCCGTGTCCCCTGCATCGGCAGGCGGACTCTCAACCACTGCGCCACCAGGGGAGCCCGATACTGATGATTTTAACTACTATTTCTCGGCAGTGAAGAACCATCAAAATAGGGGAATAGCAGAAGCACAGCTCATATAATAACAGTATGTGGAATGTACTAGAGGGGGGGGACAACCAGGAGGCTTTTGTAACATATTGCAGAAGACAGGTGGGCCTAGGCAAATGTAGTGGGGCAAAGGAAACTGAATCAAGAGATGCTGCGTGGTGGAATTACAAGAATTTGGCAACCAACCAGTCACAGGGAACGAGGAGGAACAGGATGATTTTTTTTTTTTAAGATTTATAGCTGCAGACTCACTATTCAGGACCTATTAAGCCATTCATCTTTATCAATACTTCAAAGAAAAGTTTTTTTGATTATTTACAAGTTACACTGGGGTAAATGAGTCTGCTTTATCGTTTCTTAAGCATATTCTCTGTTTTTACTGAATTATTCTGAGTATTATTTGAATCAATTATTTACTCACATTTAAACATTTACAACATGCTAGTCTTTAACATGGCAGGGAGGGGAGGCAAAATGGCAAAAATAAGATTTTGCTTTTGTAGGACCAAATTTTAAAAGGTGAGAAAGGCACATAAACTAATAATTATATCAATGTTATTTGTGCTACAAATAAAGCTAAGCATAAAGTACTATAAGAAAGGCCCCAAATATAATTGCCTTCATTTTCCTAGGATAATTAAAGTCTGTGTAATCTTAAGGACAGAAAGGTATTTTTGTTTGTTTGTAATCTTGAGTCTCACTTATATACCTAATCCGCTGTTGTGCTACAAACCACAGGCTGCAAATCCTATCTTAACAGAAAAGTTTCCCAATTCTCACATTATATCTATGCTCAGAATAGATCACCGATAGAAACAGATCAATATTAATTTTATTCAAACCATCACAAAAAGAATCATTTAGTTTTTTTAGATAGAGCATCTTCTCACAAGTTTATCATTGCCAAGGTCACTAATCGTTTTCCTAACGCTATAGATAAATGGACATTAATTCTCTAGGTTTGTAACAGAGGAAAAATATTTTTGCCTCAAGTATTTTATAAATTATATTATTTTTATCCCCTGCGAATTGCTCAGATAGGCTCAGATTTCAAGCTCTACTTGCTTTTGTAAAAAACTTTACAAAAAGCTCTCAGTTGACAATACCTAAGAAAAGGCCTGTCATTCTTCTCAGTTCTTCTACTAAAAGCAGTGACTTCTGCCCAGACGTCTGTGACCAAAGGGAAAAAAGAGCTATAAAACTATTAATGCAGAAAAATAAGAACAGAACATTGGATTTAAGATGATCTAGAATCAATTAAAATAATTTTAAACAACTCTGTAGAAGAATGATAGACCAAGAAGAAAACCCAGAGAAATAAAGTGCATGAATAAACGTGTACAAAGACAAAACAATGCCAGTTTACTAGGCACAAAGTGAAATTCATTCTAGATTCTTAATTTACCTACATGCTTAAATTTAACAGTGGCAAAAGTTAGACTAAAGTAAATAATGTATTTTCTCTTTTACAGTGAATATAAATTATACCCAGAGCCATAAGATGTCAGATAATCTGTAGGTAAGTTAGAATTTAGGAGGGAAAACCTATACATGAAGCTTCCATGTAGCCTCCAATTTTTATGTTCAGGTTGAATTCTAACAGTTCATTTTTCATTTGGTTGTCTGTAGCTTAGTAGATGGCCAGGATCCCAAGGAAACTCACAAAAACAGATTTAATGATTATATGATAATCACTATAGTAATAAAAGGCCAATCACCAACTGAAATACTCATTTTACGGGAAAGTATTTCTGATTCCAAAAAAGGAATCCAGGGACACATCTATTCCTGCTGCAGTCTCAACAATAAGATCACCAACCCCATGCGGTAGGGACCCAGCCCCTCACACCCACAAACCCATCTTTTACCTGGTTCCTTGAAAGCAGAGATTCCCATATTTTATTGTTCATAACAACCACTCTGGGGACATATTTTTAAAAAATCACTACCCTTTCCCCACAGATTATGTTTCAGTGCTTTGGAGTAGGAGCCTGGTACTACTCACTACTCCAGTAGGTGGTTTGGGTACCACGCTGAGAAACACTGCTTTAGTGGCTTTGGCTGGCAGAATGGGAGAGAATTATGGTGGTGGCAGGTGCCTCCAGAAAATACCCAGAAGCATCTACACCTCTAGAAGAAGGGAAGACACTAGGGAGAGAGTAAGCTATGAGAAGAAGGTAATAGTGGCCATAAATGTAGATCACCTGAAAGTAGAGAATTACCTTATATGGAACCCACAGATAAGAGAATAAACACCAGTTTTTGTTTGTTTTTTAATGTAAACCTACTGAAATGCAAGCCTAACAATGGGTCCTTCTTTTTAGAGTGGATATAACTGAGGAACAAGGACACAAAGTTTTGAGAGTGCTACAGCCACATGAAGGGGAGACGGAGTGTAGGAGGGGACGGAGAGCAATTTTAAGCTCTTGCAAACAGATGATAAATAAAAGTAAAACAGGAAGTACAATATACTTTACCTTCATGCTTAGACTAAAATCAGTTACAGGATCTGGTACTAGTACAATACTAAGGAAGGTACACAGTCTTGGCCAACAAGAATATTGCAAACATACTACCAAATCACTTGTCTTAAAAATACACACACACACACACACACACACACACCCACACACACACACCCTCTTTCAAATTACTCGAGAGAAAAGCCAGCCTGACCTCTCCCTTGAGGCTGCGTTCTGCCATCTCAAAGCAATAAATATTTAAACAGAAAAAATAAATATTTCAGAACAAAGTCATTCAAACCCAATGTCTATTAGGTTAAAAATGACAAGCCCTGTAATAGTCTTAATGTCTCCAACCTCTTAAGAGCTCTTTCTTCCAATCTCCTTAAAGCAGTATTTAGAACCTCAAACATCCCATGAATCTTGTCTTACACCGGCAACAAGAGACCACAAGAGATACTCCGGGTCAGCTACCTGCTTCCTTGGAAATGAAAGGTCCTTACACACAATTAATGGTTGGCTGTCTATTCTAGTCAATGTAATTGGTGATTTCTACAATGCATGGATGATTATACTTTTTCTCAACCAAACTTTTCACTACAATTTAAATTAATTTACTCTTTATTGTGTCTTCATGGGCAATTAAGTTTGCATCTTCTCTAGATGTTAAACTGGAATATCCTTGAAAATAGCCACAACTCAGGTTCAGAATAAAACATTAGCAAGATTTTGTAGTGTGCCCTGAATAATAAATAGTTAATCATTCTTTACAGATTTTTGCATTGGGTATTCTATTATAGTCTACTTTAAAATGAGAAATTCGGGGCTTCCCTGGTGGTGCAGTGGTTGAGAGTCTGCCTGCCGATGCAGGGGACACGGGTTCGTGCCCCGGTCCGGGAAGACCCCACATGCGGCGGAGCAGCTGTGCCCGTGAGCCATGGCCGCTGAGCCTGCGCGTCCGGAGCCTGTGTTCTGCAACGGGAGAGGCCACAACAGTGAGAGGCCCACGTACCACAAAAAAAAAAAAAAGAGCAATTCGTATGATATATATATATATAGTAACAGACAAAATTTTTCCCTATACCCTTCCCAGGACAAAATGGCATTTTGTCTGCAACCATAGTTAACATGATGGTTTACTTTTCCTCTATTCATTTCACAAGTAAAGCCCCTAAGTAGATCAGGGACTGAATCATATACTTCTTTATTGTAGCTTCCTCACCAAATGATAAGCGCATTGTAATCGATCTTTAGAAAATACATGCTAAATTGAATTAACCAGGTAGTTGAATATCTGCTTCTGAAGCAGTCGGCAAAAACGATAGGGACCTTTCTCTCAATAGCTTTAGGAACTCTCCTGAAAGCTCACTACAATATAACCAGTCATAAATATTTACTGTTAAATAAATAAATATATATATATTAATTGAAAAGCTACATGTGAGAGTCCATGTTATGTACCGTGGGAAATGAAAAGGAAAATGAGAGTCTCTGCTCTCATCAACTCTCACCCAGGTTAACCCAAGAACCTTTCTTTTAATAGTTCTCCTTTCTTCTAACTTAACCTCAACCTAATGAATTTTCCAAGCAGCTGCCAGAATGAGCTTTCTAAAATAAAACCTAAATCAGATATTGCTAATTAATTCTCTTCTTAAAATCCTACATTCCTCAGTGCCTACAGGTCAAGTCCAAATACCTCTGTATGGAAGTCATGCCCCTTGCATACTTCATCTATTTGACTTCAATTCTTGCCATCAAATATTTATTGAGTACTTACCATGCATTATTAGACACTTTGTTCTAGGTGCTGGGGAGATAACAGTGATTAAAAAGACAAAGTTCCTGCCCTTATGGAGTTTACATTCTAGTGGGGGGGGGATAATAAACAGGCAAGCAACACAAGAAACAGAAGGTGTGGTATGGAGAGAAACGAAGCAAAAGTGTGCAGGGAGTATCAGGTTGGGGGGATAGAGGACCCTCTAAACTACTGATTAGATTTTATCTTTCAATATTTGAAATTCATTTTTCCCCCAAATGCATTCTAAAAGATCTTTGACATTTATTTCCAGGGTGTTTTGGGTAATCTATTTTCCATTCTTAAAGTTAATTTTTATTTTTATGAAATTAGTACATGTACTAATAGCAAACCGAATGGGTACAGAAGAGTTTATGATAGAAAATGGCAGCCTCCTACCTCTCCTTCCTTTCATCAGCCCTCTTGGGAGTGGCCCTCTTCTAATGGTTTCTTAAAAGGCAGAGGCTCCAAGGCTGGAGGCTACCCTAGGGGTTACTGACTCCTTACCTCTCCAGACTTAGATGCCACGTCAATCTGCAGATCTGTGCACAGAACATAGGACTTGGCCTCCCCATGAGGCCACTGAAAGGATCAGGTGTGTTAACCGTTTGTATGGCAAACTTTGACCAAACGGAAGAGGAGCAGGAGATGAGAGGAAACCAGTAGATAAAAAACATCTCCACATTTCCTTCCAATGGACTGGGCAGAGGAGCGGCAGTCTATACAACCTCTCTGAAGACTTCTACTGAAACTAAGTCATCAGCAGTGTCTTTTACAAAGCTCTGGCCGACCTTTCTTCCTTGTTGTCACTCCCCCTTCCTCCCCCTGCTTTCCTGAGATCATACTCCCCAATAAGGTATTGTCTCCGGCTCTATTTTCTAGGGAACATGGGCTAAGGAAATCATCAGAGACTTATCTCTCGTATTTTCCATCTTCGCATCTTAAAGCTCTGCATCTTGGGAGATAGCTTTAACTCTACTTTCTTTCCTTCTATGGCATGTTTTCTTTTGACTATCACATTCTTAATCTCTCACGCTCTTTCTCATTCTCAAACTGTTCCCTTCTCATTACACCCAGAACAGGTTTTATGAACGCATTCCGTTCTTTAATCTGACTACATTAGTTAGAATACTTCTTTAAATCTTTCTCTGTTCCCTGGATTATCTGTTTCCCCTAGGGTCAGGTTTTCTTTTTGTTTCTTCTCTTTCGTGCTGAAAGTTCCTCTCATATGACTAAGGAACCTCATGCACTGGTGACCCAGGTATAAGGACTTGGTTAGCTGGTGTGGATTTCCTCTGCTATCATATAAGGAAATCTGTTCTCTTATTAGGTCTTTTCCTGGAATTAAAATTCTAACTGGGACCTCAGTATGAGATAAGGAAGAGCATGGCAGCGGGCGACTTCGTTTTAGTGCATGCTACTAGGAAAGTGTGGAATGACCTCCTCCTACCCTCCGAATATCAGATTAAAGGAAGGGGTGCCAATATCTAATACAAAAAGAATTAAATTTCCCCAAATATTCTGATCAACTTATTTGGAGTCAAACAATCTGGGGTTTTTGTTTTTCCTTTTTTTAATGCTGGAGAAAAGAGGCAGCATAGTAAATGATGGGGCTGGCTACTTCCACTGGAACATCTCCAAGAGATTTGTGTGTTCCCCAAATAGCTGCTTGCTCTAAAATCCTCCTTTCTTCTAACCAAATAAAGCATCCATTTCCAAAATGACATTATATTTTAAGTATTACTTGATTTAAGTAATAAGCACTAGAATATATGTGACTACCCAATTTAACTCTTCTGGTTTTGCACTTGTCATGAATTAACAAGTTAAAGTTCATTAATTCAATCAAGAAGTATTATTACATACTAAATTGAACCAGATACAATAATAAACACTGGCAATATAGTCCCAATCCTGAAAGAAACTACAGTCTGATGGAAAAAACAGACAAATGTATTCACAATTACAGTAATACATACTATGGACTAAGAGAACAATACATATACAACGCCAAGGAAGCACAAAAAAGGGACAACTCTGTGAGACAGGGCAAGCTTTCTGAAGTAAGTGAAGTCTCAGCTAAATCTTTAAGGCAAGAAATTATTCCTGTGGGAGAAAGAGGTATTCTGGCCCAAAGTAATAATACGTGAAAAATAATATATGAAGAAATATATGAAAAGCAGTAAGGTACAAAATATGGCATATTTGGGGAATTGCAAGTGGTTCAGATTTGGGGGTAGAGTGGAGGGAGAAAACAAGTGAGGAAAGGAAAAGAATCTGCAAATTTTCTGGGAGGAAAAATGAGAGAGCAAGTCAGGGTTTCACCCTAACGGGGATCCAAGATGACCCATCAAAGCTGCTAGAAACTGTGTCCCTGTCATCAAGCTATATGGGAAAACCTTCCTTCTACTAAAAACCAGGGAGGACTGCATCCCTCTGAATCAGGGGTTGGCAAACTATGGCTTTGGTCCAAAGCTGGCCCACCACACGTTTTTGCACAACCTAAAAGCTAAGAGTAGTTTTTACATTTTCAACTAGTTGAAAAAATTTAAAAAAAAGAATATTTTGTGACACATGGAAGTAATATGAAATTAAAATTTCAGTGTTTATAAAGTTTAACTAATGAAGTGAGAGAGTGGCATGGACATATATACACTACCAAATGTAAAATAGATAGCTAGTGGGAAGCAGCTGCATAGCACAGGGAGATCAGCTCAGTGCTTTGTGACCACCTAGAGGGGTGGGAGAGAGAGGGTAGGAGACGCAAGAGGGAGGAGATATGGGGATACATGTATATGTACAGCTGATTCACTTTGTTCTATAGCAGAAACTAAGACACCATTGTAAAGCAATTACACCCCAACAAAGATGTTAAAAAAAAATAAAGTTTAACTAGAACATAGCCACACCCATTCACTTACCTATCATCCATGACTACTTTCTTGTTACAACAGCAGAACTGAACAGTTGTAACAGAAACAGCGTGGCTTGCAAAGCCAAAACTATTTACTATCTAGCCATTATGGAAAAAGTTTATGGATTTCTGCTCTAAGTTAGGAGTCTTTCAAAGTCTCATCTCCTTCAATTAAGTCTCAGCTTATCGGTTCAGAAGTTCTTATAAGAAATCTCATACAATATTAGATAAAAGACTAGTTACATTATTTGTGGATATAAAAGTATTATTTTTAATTTCATAAAGTAATGATTGATTTCCATTTCCATATTTTCTTCTTAACAATTCCTTTATATACGAAATATCAAATTTTGCTTGCAGAACTTTATCCTGCAGTTCTAAATGAATTAAATATCTCCAGTTATATGATTTCAAGTTGTAATTTTTAAAACTGCATTTCCTTCTGTTAACAGCAGTCTAGCTATACTTATTTCCTGGACCATTAATTAAATAAGAAATGTTATTCTAATATTCTGAAACTGGTAGCCCTTTGAAAAAATTCAAGAGGAATGATGAAAAGCATAATATGCCAAAGTAAGCTAATCTAAGACTATTTCTAAGGCATTTGATTTATAATATGGATTGTTAAATCGGAATATTTTTCAAGGGTTTAATTTATTTTTTGGTTGTGTTTTACTTCTATTCTCAATAGAAAAATAAGATCATGATTCACTGTTGCTACTGATTTAAAAGACTCTATAATTCCCAATTTTGGCTCTTCAACACTCTTTTTTTAAAAATTTTTTTTTGCGGTATGTGGGCCTCTCACTGCTGTGGCCTCTCCCATTGCGGAGCACAGGCTCCCGTCGTGCAGGCCCAGCGGCCATGGCTCACGGGCCCAGCCGCTCCGCAGCATGCGGGATCCTCCTGGACCGGGGCACGAACCCGTGTCCCCTGCATCGGCAGGCGGACTCTCAACCACTGCGCCACCAGGGAAGCCCTCAACACTCTTTTTTGATACAATTTCAACATCTCAAGAGAGGTGATCAAATTTACTTTTGCTGATTTTTAATATATCATCTGTTGGTCCAATTGGCATCTTCAAAACAGTATTTCTAAAAAATAAGTTTAAAAAGTGAAAATTTCAGTGTTAGTAACCTTTGAGGGATCTGGGCAAGACCTAGAAAAGTTAGAAGGCAAGTAGATTCTTGACAATCAGCTCACAGCATGCTTTAGAATGGAGAAGAAAAACAATATTCTACTTAAGAGTTGAGGGTAATATACTCTTATATTGAAGTTATAAATTGCTGACAAGGGCTTCCCTAGTGGTGTAGTGGTTAAGAATCCGCCTGACAACGCAGGAGACATGGGTTCGAGCCCTGGTCTGGGAAGATCCCACATGCTGTGACGCAACTAAGCCCATGCGCCATAACTACTGAAGCCCACACGCCTGAGAGTCCGTGCTCTGCAACAAGAGAAGCCACCGCAATGAGAAGCCTGCGTACCACAACAAAGAGTAGCCCCCACTCGCCACAACTAGAGAAAGCACACGCACAGCAACGAAGACCCAACGCAGCCAAAAATAAATAAATAAATTTTAGAATAAATAAATAAATTGCTGACAACACTGCATGGTCAATAGGCTATGAAAACTGAGTAAACGCAACATGCTATCAAAAACCAAAACTTATAACAAAGATATGATACCTAATAATACTCATAACTACTTAGTAATTGGATATAAATGATAAATCATTCATATAAATTGTCATAATTAGTCCAGAACAGTAAAGACTATAGAAACCATATGGTTTCATATCTATGAGGAATAATTCAAGGAGGCAGGTAAGATGAGTACTGAGAACAGAAGATTGAAGGGAACACTTAGCAGTTATTTTCAAATACTTGGGTTTTATGAAGAAGAGAGATTAACTAACCACTCCATGTGACTCTGGATGACAGAACTAGAAACAATGAGAAGACAATAATGAAAACAGATTTTAGCTCACCATAAGGAAAACATTTCTACTTTGTAACAGCCAACAATGGAACTCTTCACCTATGAGGCTTGTAGTATAATGGAAGAGTATGCAAATTTGGAATTAAATGGATCTCATATTTGGAACCTATCCCTGTCTGTTCCCAGAACTACAAGGTTGCTTGACCTCTTGAATGTCAAATTCTATCAAACGGGTGGGGCGGGGGTGGGGGGTGGGAACACCACCTACCTAAAAAAGAGACTGACAAGTGACATATGATATGAATACAACTGTTTGTATGTAAATGTGATTTGTATGTAAAATTGGTACAAAGTGGTATGCAAGAACAAAAGGTTATTTCAATAACAGTAACTATTAGTGGTGGTTAGGAACAGGGAAGCTGGAGCCAAACTCCTTGGGTTTAAATCCTGATGCTGTCAACTTGGCCAAGTTATTTAACCTCTCTGTATCCCTGTGTCCTAAGTTCTACAATACGAACGTTAACAGTACTTATAAGGCTGCTGAAAGGAATTACATAAGGCACTGATGACAGTGCCTAATGCATAATATATACTCTATAATGTTATCTAATCTATTACTATTATGTAATATTAGAAAAATAAATTCATTTTATTCTATAGTGAATTCCTTGTTATTGCAAGTATTCATCAAAGCCTTGAACATGTCAGAGATGGAAATCCCGTAAGTGAATAAGAGAGTCTCAACTAAATTCATTCATTCACACAGTCAGCAAGTATTAAATGAATATGTAATGCCTACAAGGGGCACTAGAGCACAGATTCCCAAGCCAGTCTGTGGATATGAATCCCCACAACACCTTAGTAGCTTATAAATTGGGGCAAGTTATGTAAGCGTAATATGCCTCAGTTTCTTCTTCTGTCCCATGGGGATAATTATAGGGTTGATGAGAGGATTCAATGAGTTAATGTAGGTAAAGTGCTTAGCACAGTACCTGACAGTAATACATCACATATAAAGATTAGCTGATTAGCTATTATTTTGACTACATGCCAGGCACAGTTTTAGACACCGGGAATACAAGAGACTGCTGACAAGGTCCCTGACTCACAGAACTTACATTCTTTGTAGGGGTAGGGTAGCACTGATAATAAACAAGCAAATAAAGAGTAATGACAAACACTAATATCAGTGATAAGTGAAGAAAAAGCAGGTTAAGGGAATAGGGAACAATTGGGGAATTCAAGTTGAGATAGGAAGGTCAAAGAAGAACTCTTGAGAAGCCTGGGGGATGAGCATTTCCATCTAAAAGAAAAACAGAAGGAAAGGTTCTAAGCAGGAAGATGCAAGGTGTGTTAAAAGGAATAGCAAAGAGGCCAGTGCCACTGGAGCAGAATATGGGAAGAGAAGGGCAGCAGGAGATAAGGCTGGAGAGACAGCCAGGTTCCCGATCACTCAGGGCCTCAGAGACCAGAGTGAGGACACTGGGGTCTGAAGGGAAACAAATGGAAGGTTTAAAGCACAGGGGCGACAAAATCAGACCTGCACTGCACTCTGGCAATGACCTCTTATGAATTATTTGACTCCAAGATTTCCTGAACTTAATCATTCTACTAGTAATAGAGGCACATTTGCATATCTGGGAAATGGAAACATACATCATGATGGCAGACTGAAACATTTCTGCTTGGAAGCTGAGCATCCAAACCCAATAATGAAATTACTACATTGGAAACAACAGAGCGTTTACTGCAGGGGAGCATTCCATTTGTGTTTGTTAGATTTCACATATGAAGTATTGTTTAGAAACGTTTAAGAAAGATTTGACAGTGGTTTTGGAATGTTGGGGGAAAAAAGTTAGGAATTATGATTCCAGAAGGGAATGCCTCAGATATCAACAATGCCAGATTCCAGAGAGGAACTGTACACCAAAAGGATGCTGTATCATCACCATGACAATCACATACAGATAGATGCCCAAGAAACAAACCAAGGTAAGGTATTACGTGAAGTTAAAATGTGAGTAGTCCACGAACCAGAAGTCAAAAGAGAAATGAGATTGTTCCCATATGGCGATCTTTTGGATGTGAGTGTGAAAATTTTCAGGGAAGAACAGAAAACTGGAGGAACACAACCAGGACTTTGAGCTAAGCCACTGAGAGGGGTGAGGAGTGTCATTTCCCTTTCAACATGGAGGTGTGCTCCGTAGCAATACAATCCTGAATAGCAGTTTGTCAAACACTAAGCTTTCCTAGTCTCGACTACAAAACTAAGAAGAAAGATAAAGGAAAAAAATAAAGGGAAGGAGCCGAAAAAAGGTGTGTGTTTTGGGGCATGGGAGGTGACTGGGAAGAAAAACCATTTAGTAAATCAAAATTGCTCAGATTTAATTACTTATATGGAATTCTGGGTATCTTTTCAGGGGAACTGAGTAATTTTTAGAATAGCAATATTTTTCAAGGGCCAGCCTTGGTCTTGGCAAGGAAATGGTTATAACTGACGATAAGGAGCAATGTAGAAGAATTCAGAAAGAAACCAAAGCTCTGGAAAAAGTGAGGCTTTTTTTGGTTCATTGTAAAGGAACATAAATTAGCCTCAAACCCAATCTCCGCCTACCCCCCAACTTCCCAGAGTCCTGTGCAGCCCATAGAAAGTGGAAGTGAGCCAAAGCCAACAGTGTGGGCTGAAGCTCTGTGGATGAAGGGTGGGATGGGCTCGGGGGGACCTGGCTGGCAACCCAATGGAATCACTTGAAAGCACTGCCACAAAATGGAGACTAAATAGTCACGGAGGACCTTCAAAATGCACAGAAAATGGGATACGCTTAGCAAAATCAGAGAATAGATTCCCTACTCCAACTCATTTCAAAAAAACAAAAAAAACAGAAAGGATAATAGAAAATGAAACAAAGCAAAACATACCTGCTCTCTTACCGGTCTTTAATTAAAGCATAAAATACCCTCCCTCTTCTCTCCTCCCAGCCACCCTGGAACGAATAGGGACCTGGCCACAGCTCAGGTAAAAGACTTCGGCCTTCCAGCTACTAAGAGTGGAGATAGCAGACAATAGAACTGGTGGTGATTCATTACAAAAGAATACACTCCGGAGTGGCCTGCTGCCACTTGGGCTCCCCGCACTATTTAAAGGAACAGCAACCTCCTTTCCAACCTCCCTTATTCTTAACACCTTCCCTCCTCTTGGTCCTGATGGAAAACAGATTTTGAAGAAAATGCCAGCAAAGCACTGAGCTGTCCAAGAAAGGGAGGGCTTTGCATTCCACAGAAACTGGCAGTCTTACGCTATAGTAGAGAACAAAAATTTTCTTTAACGTCCACACTGTAAAATCTTTTCCTCTCTGCCTAGTATACTTTCCCTTTCAACAACAAATAGTATAACCTTTCTTATTAATTGGAGTTGAAGTCATTTACAACTTTGTCTAATTTGACACATATTACAAGAATGTATCTCTTCTCCTTCCTTTTATTCCACGTTGTTATATTCACAGATGTGAGGAGATGCAATAATTTGGTTCACATGCTCTGAAAGAAGAGAGTACCTCAGTGAAATACTCCTGTAACATATACAGGAATGACAGATAAACCTAAAGTTATTTTTTAAAAAGTCACATGAGCATGTCTGTCTACTATACTAGAATTCTGAAATTAAATTGCCATTTGCTTTTTTTAAAGCAAAACTCTGATAACTTATTGTAAATAACAGAGCCTTATAAACCAAAAACAGGCCTTATAAAACCAGAGCATATATAGTAACAATGTGTGTACACCGTGTAGCTACAAATATGGATATAAACGTGATGAAAATGTCATCCACTGAAGGCCCTTCACCTTCCACCAAGTGAGCGATGGAAACCACGGGATATAGAAATGTTAAGATCAAAGATGCAAAGAACCTAGATGACAAAATGATGAAAACATACCTAAATACTTTTCTTAATATACCTGTTAAGATACAAATACCACAATAAACTGTTTAACTTTGATAAGTGAACCCTAAACACTGCAGACATTTTCTGTTCAGAAAGCTTATGTGACAGATCATTATCAAATATTGGGATTTGACGTCTAGCTCAAAAAACCAAAAACTACCCCCCCACCAAAAACAAAACCAAACCAAACCATAGGACAAATAAAGATTTGGCCTATCTTGCTATTTTATGTATGTTACATTAACACAGAAAGTGTATACAAAAAACAAACATGCTGGAATATTGAAAATTCACAAGTTTGACATTCTGTACTTTCCATTTGTATAAATTCAGGATGGGCAAAAGTGAGTTCCTTGTTTCCTTCAGCATTCACACACACTGAGAAAATCATAATGATTTTCACTTACCTATTAGAATTCTTAACCTCCCCCAGATGCCTCTTTCCAGTTTCTATTTATCTCTTCTGCTTCATTCCTAAAATTATAGTTTCCTTAAATACTTATTAAGACCAAGATATTAAGTGTGCAAATGCTTGTGCATTTGAACTTGGGCTTGCACATGTTTACTCAGCTGCTCTAGAAACTAAGGGGACAGGCTCCAAGAGGCCACGGAAAACCTCTGATTATAAGAAGTCCTAGTTTAGATAACTCTTTCACTGATTTAAAAATATATACAATACATACAATGAAAAGTCAAGTAGTTGAAAAGGCTCCAGTAACAGCTGAGAAAGAAGAGAGCTGGTACCCTCTAATATGGTCAGTTAACGAAAACTAAACGAGGCTCCAAGTTTAAGAAGTATCATCTCCCAAGCAACAAAGAGAAGCCAGAAACATATTTTCTCTTTTTTAAAAAGTAAAGCAATATTTCAAAAGAGTTAATCGGGCTGACGATGAAGGGATAAGAAGTGGAAGAGAAAATATTTCAAGGGTTTCTCCACTTTCCAGAAGAGGGAGGGGTTTCTTAATAATCTCCAAACTCAGATCTGCTGAAAAATTACTATGGAAAGACATATTCTTTGAAACTTCCCTTTCCTCTCGGTCATGCTGGGAAAATCTCCTTAATGCTTTACCTCCTTCCAAACAGCACTGCGGGGCATTATATAACATTTAACAGAACAGGGTTCCAGTTCCTAAAATGATGCCTCTATCCAGATAGCCAGTTGACTCTCTCGCCCTCCGGTGGTGACTTAGGAAAAGAGATGAGAGAATACAAAAAAAAAAAAAAAAGGGGGGCAACCTCCTTAAAAGGAAAGCACTGTCCAGTGATGAAATTTCCCTATAGAGCATAAAAGCCTGGAGTGAAACTGATCTTAAGTCTGAGACTAAAGGACAGGAACGTTCCACAATGCAAACAATTCTCATTGATAAATCACAGTCTCATCGTTTCCTCTCAACCTATATATTAAAAAAAAGGGAA
This sequence comes from Aethalodelphis obliquidens, assembly GCF_003676395.1. Classification (NCBI taxonomy): domain Eukaryota; kingdom Metazoa; phylum Chordata; class Mammalia; order Artiodactyla; family Delphinidae; genus Aethalodelphis; species Aethalodelphis obliquidens. The sequence continues at coordinate 53,070,585 of NW_020837952.1, forward strand.
AAGGAACATACAGAAACGTGCCAAAAAGAAAAAGAGCACAGCCAGGGGAAATTGGGGAAGAGTATTCACCTTTCCATTTGTCAGGAATGACTTGCTAAAATGCAGATATTGCCTGGTATAACCAAAGACAGGGGGAGAGAGAGAGGTATGGGGTGGGGGGGGGGGGGGGCGGGGGGGGGGGGGAGGGAGGGAGAGGGAGAGGGAGAGGGAGAGAGAGGGAGAGGTCTTCCATTTCCTACTCCCTCTCCTTCAGATGTCTTTTAATGCCCGTGATTGTCATTTATATATTCAGACTTGTTCTTCTGCCAGGGAGGGCTCTACCTGCCTCTGCTGCACCTGGATGCTTCTATGTTCTCACAGAAGACAGTCTTTGCCAGTAACAAAGACATGAAAATGAAACATTTTTCTAGCCTTCATTTTTAATAAGCCATTTAGAGCAAAGGCAGCAAAACTGCAAGTCCATTGCCAATTCTGAGAAACCAAAGCGAATCAGGAATCAGATTTCCTTATAACACAAATTCTTCTGCAATTCTTAAAAGGAAGTCAATCCCTCTCCCGTCTTTTTGGCAGTCTACAAGAATCTCTTCCTACCTCTGCAGTCTCTCTCTCCCTCCCTCTTCTCAGAACCAAGACAAAGAGGTAGACAAATCCCCACAGGGTCTTTCCTGAGCTACAGCTGCACAGTACAGGAAACAGGAATCTGCTATGGAGCTAAGGGAGGGGAGAGAAAAAAGGATACGGATACACCACACACACGGACTCACAACAGGCACAGACTAACACTTTCCAGCTGATAACAATAATTCTGGCCCTTTCTAAAAAGACAGTAATAATTAAAACTCTGGTGACTATGCCCCACCCCCCATCTTATTTAGATCTCAGAAACGAGAAAAGAAACGCACGGAGGAAACACAGATCTTACCTGAGTTACCATTTTCTTTTTCTCCATAAACCAAATGGAACAGATGATGAACACTTCAAAGCGGTCGCGCTGGGGCACACCTTCCACAGCTTGCTTTCCACCCCCCTCCCCCCCCCCAAGTCTAGCTCTTAAAGGGTGGGTGATTGTTCTCCCTTTATCCCGGTTTCCTTCCTTTTTCTTTCTAGTGTTTCTTCCTTTCTTTTCTCTTCCTCTCTGGCAGTCTCTCCCCCTCCTTCTTTCTCCAGCTCCCTCCCATATCTCAGGCAGATGGCTGAAGGAAGCCCCACCCCCGAATGCCTAAGGTAATTAATCAGAGTAGAGCCCCACCTCTTCCTCCTCCTCCCACCCCCTCCCGGCAGGCTGACATCTCCCAACTCCAGAAACAGGCCTGCTGGAGAATGGCAGTTTGGTGTGTGCTTTGCGCACGTGTGTGTGTGTGTGTGTGTGTGTGTGTGTGTGGAGGAGGGAAGGAGGGGGGGAGAGAGGGAAGGGCAGGCGCCATGTGCCCGCATATTTTAAGGAGTTTCTCCGATGGTGGCATTAATTATATGGCACGGGAAGTATTCACAGCAGCTTACCATAGTAAGTACAGATTTAAAACGTTCCATCTAAGAATACCTGATAATAAATAAGGAGCGAAACAAACTATTAAAAAAAATGTCCACTGATGTACAGTTTATAGATGCAGCGGATGCAATAAAAGATGAGAAGAGCTGCTCAATGATGGGTTGACTGGAAGGTTTTCAAGGAATGGAAATATGCAAGAAACTGCTTGCCCTGAACTAGTCTAATGACTACAAAGGACAAAAAGAGAGGAGGGAGGTAATTTAAGTGCTTCTTTTTTTCTACTGTAAAAAACTTGGGGATTCTGAAAAAGGTATCTACAAACATGACTGCTTAAGAAGCTTAAGGTGGATACAAATTTGGCTGCTCAAGGCTTCCAGCTTCATTTAAAATTCTGATTAACTGAGAATTTACCCTTTGCGTTCCCCAGCCTTCTGCATCTCAGCCTCTATTGAAAAACATAAACCCTTTCTTGTACACACACTGGACATGTGTCATTACTATAACTAGTCATTGTTACTATAGAGTGCTATAGACACAGGAGGTTTGGGAGAATGTTTACTGAATGTAAGAGTTTCTTTTAAGTTCTCTTTGTAAAAAGTCATAATGAAAAAAAGCATAAAGGTGTGATTCAGTTCAGAAGTCCTGGTCAAAGCCATAATTCTGCCCTTTACAAGTGATCTTGGAAAAGTCTTTGACCTCTGAATATAAATGTCATATCTCCCTACTTTCTATTATTATATATTCAAATAAAGTAACCTATGTGAATGTTTGATGAGTTTATGATGTTTGTCTCATAAAAATAAAGATTTTCTAATTTTTTAGTATTCTAATAAATAAGATCCTATTCTAAAGGTTTTATTATATATTTTAAGTTATGCTATATTTATGTTATAATCTCTAATAGATTACCTGAAGAACAAAGAGATTAATTCCAAAATTGAGCTTTCTATTTTTAAAATAAACACATAAAGAAATCAAAATTAAAAATCACAAATCACACCGAGAATACTTAAGTTTTTGCTGTCTCAATGAGGATTATTTGGCAAAATGTATAACCAAGCTTTAAAAAAATGTGCCATATTGGGCTTCGCTGGTGGCACAGTGGTTGAGAGTCGGCCTGCCGATGCAGGGGACAGGGGTTCGTGCCCCGGTCCGGGAAGATCCCACATGCCGCGGAGCGGCTGGGCCCGTGAGCCATGGCCGCTGAGCCTGCGCGTCCGGAGCCTGTGCTCGCGACGGGAGAAGCCACAGCAATTGAGAGGCCCGCGTACAGCAAAAAAAAAAAGTGCCGGATAATAATGTTGGTTGGCACATTGCCAATGAACCACCATCACGCTCCCATCCTCCCATCCAAATTAATAATCATTTTAACAATTCTGAAAAGAACACAGGAACTACCAAACAATCTGGAGAGCCTGGAGAAACCAGCACAGTCATTGCTATTTACTGAGTACCTACAATATGTCAGGCATTGTTCTGGGCATTTTACAGCTATCAGTATACTTTTAGTATAACCTGTACGTGTAAAGAAATATGTACAAAAGAATGGGATCTTTAAACATTAGAAAAAAACATTAAGAGAAAAGGAATAGATTGGTTCTGAACTTGTACTTATTTAACATTTTTAGAAATGATCTGGAAGATAGAACATATTACATTCTCTGAATTTGCAACTGAAAAGCCAATCTGGAGATAAAATGCAGTCAAAAAATTTTAAAGACAAAGTGAGGAAGCAGAAAAGAGGTAGGCGAGTTTCACTGGAAGCAGGGGCAATGCAGTGTGCTTCTGGGAAAATCTAAATCATATTTATGGGATAATTATTTACGCTTTCAGTTCTAATATAAGAAATAAACTGAGGATCACTGTATACCATTCTCTGAATCCACTGGTCCACAATAGTGCTAGGGGCAAAAAACCAGGAGCACCAAGACAGAGTCCCCCACTCCCCCCGCCACACACACACACTCACTCACTCACACTCACACACATGCTAGTCTTATGAAAGCCATGGCTGTCTTGAAGCTGGCAAACCTCCATACGTATGGAAAGACAACAAAGCCCCAAGAAGAGATTTTTAAAATAAAAATCAGGGATTCCCACATGCAAAAAGTCTAGGACTGGGATAAAGGTTTCCCTAGGTCTGGTATTCATGCCTCTTTTCTACATTTAGGACCACTGTTTTATAATGCAAATAATAAACGTATAAAAGTCATTACCACAAGAAAGAGTTAGTGTGAGCTAAAAGTGAAAAACAAAAGTATTAAAATAATTTTCATAAACTCACTGATCATAGTGAGCACTGCACGAACTCAAGGATATTTTGATGTGCATCCCTGACTTTAAAGGGTGGTGTTACAGAGGACAATCTGCTCCCTCGTGCCCAAATGAGAGAAGAGCAATTGAACAGTCTGGATCTGACCCAGCAAAACAACTGGAGGGCCCTGGTGGCTGAGTGTGCCCAGTGGTACCCAGGAGAAACGCATTTCAGGGCATTTTCTGGGCAGGAGTGAGGGGGCTGGGGAGGTAGGCAGGCAAACAGACAATAAGAACGTCAGCTAGGGGAGGAGACCACATCCACCCTTGTGGATCAACCTCCAGCTTCCAGCACAGTGCCTGATACACGGTAGGTGCTCAATAAATATCTGTTAATAAATAAACAAATGAAGGAACTTCTCCTAGTTGTCTCAATGTCTTCATTGTTTGCTCAGTGTTCTATGTAATCCCCAGAACTCCAGCTTCCTTTCCCCCATACCACTCAACGGAAATGGATCTTATTAAAGTCACCAAAGACCTCTGATGGCCGAAGTCAATGGACATGTTATACCTTCTTTGACTTGTCTGTGGCATTTGGCACTCCCTCCTTTTGGAAACTCTTATTCTGAGTCTTTCTTGATTTTCCTCTTTTCCTGTTAACTTGCTTCCCCATCTTACTGTTTTTCCTCTGCCCACCTTCTGTGTTGGTATTGCCTGAGGTGGCATCTTCAGACCTCTTTCTACTGCACACCACAGGTTCTTAACCCAAGGTATATAGTTCCTCACACAGGTACCCTGGTGGAAATTTGTTATTTTTATGTGCATTTCTGTGCAGAGAGGATCTACGGTATTCATCAGATTTTCAAAAGGGTACACATCTCAAAAAAGTTAAACAATGGTCCTTAGTTCCCGAGGCCCCCTGTTGACCAACACATTTGCTGTAGGTGATGTAATCCATCCCATAGCTTCAATTACCACCCATTTACCTTGATGGCCCCCACATTTCTATATCCAGTCCAGATATCTCTCCTGAACTCCAGATCAAAATATCCAAATGCTAAATAATGGTCATCTCCATTTAGATATCCTACAAATTTCTCTATCTTAAAAGACCAAAGCTAAATTAAATTCTTAAAATCGAATCACTAATTCATTTAGCAAATGTTTGAGTGTCTACTATGTGCCAGACACTATTCTAGGCACTGGGGGAAAACTAAATGGGCAAAGGAGATAAAATCCCTGTATGTGTGAAGTCTGGATTCTAGTACTCATTCTGCCATGTTTGTTTACTTGGTGAAATGTGGTTAAACTTTATAACCAGTAAAAGAGGTATCAGTTCTTGAAAACTTACTCTGTGGTGTCTTATCAGGCAACTACACACATTCTTAGCTCATTTCATCCTCAAGACAAGATATTTTTATCTCCTTTGCAGAGATGAGGGAACTAAGACCAGGTGAGGCTAAGTATCTTGCCCAAAGTCACCAGAGCTAGCAAGCTGAAGTGTCCAGATTTAAACCCAAATTTGATGGGAAGTCTGCAGTCCTTCCAAGACTCCTCCTTCTCACTCAATATCACACCAAACCAGAAGCAAGTCTTTTTGATTTCACTGAAATGTGCCCTTTCTTTTCATCCCTAGCACCACAAATTCCGTTCTGACCTTATTATTTTGCATTCAGCCTCCTACGTATCTCCCTGCCTTCAGTCTACCCCTCTTCCCATGCAGGCTTCTTACTACTCTCAGAGCTTGATCTTTCTAAACACAAATCTCATCATGCCACTTCCCTGATTAAACTCAACTATTGCCCACGGCCTAACAAGGGGGACAATTCTAACTCTTAAGTAGGCATCTAACACACATAACGTGGCTTCAGCCCCCTTGTCCAGAGCCCCGGCTTTCCCTCTCCCCACCCACTGCTCTCCTCTGCTCCTACCACACTTCACGACTTGCAGTTAGTTCCTCAATGACACCTCTGTTCTGTTCTGTTTTCTGTTCTTCCTCCCTTGCGTACGGCCTTCTATCTGGCTAATTCATCCTTCAAGGCTCACTTCAGGGATCCCCCTGCTCCAGAAAGCCTTTGCTGCCCTACCTGCTCCCACACCTGGGTTAGGTACCCCTTATCCCTGTGCCTTAGCGCCTAAGCCATGGTTGATACTGTTTCTGCATAACTTTGACCAGACTGTGAGCAATCTGAGGGTAGGAACTGTGTTTCACAATCCTAACGCAGTTCCTAACCCAACGCCTGAATACCTTAGTAGATGAATAAATGTTTGATGAAATCAAACTGTAATGCCTTGATTTCTACCTCTAGCCATTTATTTATCCATATGCGGGTACCTAAGAACGAAGAGCATCTCTGTGGTTATCAAAATACTATAAAAGCATTCTTTTCTTCCCAAAGAGTACTTGGAAATGTCTTTAAATTTATAAATTTACTTCAATATCTTAGAAATTTGAAGGCGAAAGGAAGATGTACAAAATGAGGGAGCGGGAGAAAGGCTTTGTTTTCTACTTTATTAGAATAGTTCAGATTCTAGACAAAACAACACTCACTGATTAAAAAAAAAAAACAACTCACTTTAGGTGGCGTTGCTCCTCACAATTTTAGGGACTCAACCTTCCTACCTTCCACCCACTTACCAGCAATGCTAAAAGCAGGTCCAAGAGTCCCTGACCAGAAGGCAGGGTTTGCTCATACTTTCCCAGGCTGCCGCTAACACCCAAGTGAAAAGCAACATTAAAGGGACAGCATTTCTGGCAATAATAAAAACTTGTTAGTATAAAAGCTTTTCACAGCATGTCCCCCCTCATAACCCTAAGTGTAAATAACAATTTACACCTAATAGATATAAATACCTTTCCAGAAGCATTTCTCAGACAATACTACTTTAATATTCCTTGTCCCAGCATTCTCTTTAATATAAATAAAGCCAAATTGTAGATAATTCCACTATATCCTAGCTCATTTTCTCAGGGTTAGGCAGTGTTCAGTTATATATAACCCATTCTAGAAAAAAAGGTAAGCAAAATTTGAGATCAACTGCTTTAAACATTATATGCTTATAAAAAACAAATAATCCTTATATTTACTTCCTGTCCCCCCAAACCAACCTTTAGAACAAGATCACAAATAGTACACACTAAGACACAGGTGAGGCCAGAGATATTAGAAAACATCACTTCATACATTATTAACTAGATTTGCAGAAAATACTCTTTAAAATCTCTTTAAACTATCCCAAACTCTAAACTGAGTCATATATGCAATTGAAATTATGTGTACATTCTCTGTATTCTCTGAGAGACTAAAGAAAAGGTTCTTACACAAATACTTAAAGGGATGGGACATAAACAAGTTTAGGAATAACCAGATTATCAAGAAAATACACGATTAATCGGTGAAAACTGAAGTGTACTGTTTCTCCAATAATACAATATGCCACATCTCTATTACTAAATTACTGGAGATTCTGCTGGTTTTCTTCACCACTAAATCCCTGTGCCTGGCATAGTACCTGGCCCATAACTCAAAAAACATTTGGTGAGCAATAAATTAATTTGAAATGAGAAATTAAAGTATATATATATATATCCCCCTTGACATCAAGGTCATCTGCCCACAAAGAAGTGGACAGCCTATGGGCTAAGTCACTCTATAGCATTCTGCAGACCTGAGCATCCTCTAGGCACACGTATCTTTTAGATAGGTCACTGTCTCTCAGTCTTCCAGATGCCTAATATCCTTAAGCTGTACTTGGCTCTCCTGAACCCTCAAATCAGGATACACAGCTACACCCCCCAAAATGTAAGTTCCTGCTTCTTCTCCCTCCAGCTGCCCCATTCACCTCAAAATGATAATCAGTGCCAATGTGTTTGATGGGTGACAGGTTAAGTAAAACTGCCTCAGGAAAAACTGTGACACTAGATGAACCCCTAACTTGCAACAAGTTGTCACATAACATAAAATTGACCATCTTAGCCATTTATACCGTTCAGTGGTATTAAATACAGTGTACCTCTGAAGAACATGGGTTTGAACTGTGCAAGTCCACTTACATGTGGATTTTCTTCACTGCACATGTACACAATCAGCGGCTGGTTGAATCCAAGGATGCAGAACCACTGATACAGAGGGCCGAGTGTGAAGTTATACATGGATTTTCAACTGTGCAGAAGGTCGGTGGCCCTAACCCCCACATTGTTCAAAGGTCAACTGTGTATTCATAATTTGCTACCAGCACCATCATCCATCTCTGTAACTCTTTTCATCTTATAAAACTGAAACTCTTAACACAGATGTAGAGAACAAACATATGGACACCAAGGCGGGGAAGTGGTAGGGGGGTGGGGGGGGTGATGAACTGGGAGATTGGGCTTGACATGTATACACTGATGTGTATAAAATTGATAACTAATAAGAACCTGCTGTATAAAAAATAAATAAAATTATATTAAAAAAAAAAACTGAAACTCTATACCCATTAAATAGTAACTCTCCATTCTCCCTGTCCCCAGAGCCCCTGGCAACCACCATTCTACTTTTTGTCTCTATGAATTTGACTATGCCAAGTACCTCATATAAGTGGAATCACAGTGTCTGTCTTTTTGTGAATGGTTTATTTCATTTAGTATAATATCCTCAAGGTTCATCCATGTTGCTGCTTATATCAGAACTTCCTCCCTTTTTAAGGCTGAATAATATTCCACTGTATGTATATACCATGTTTTGGTTATGCATTCACCCACTGATGGAAACTTGTGCTGTTGCTTCCACCTTTTGGCTACCGTGAATAATGCTGCTGTGAACGTGGGTATACAAATATCTTTCCAAGATTCTGCTTTCAATTCTTTTGGGTATATACTCAGAAGTAGAATTGCTGGGTCATATGGTAATTCTATTTTTAATTTTTTCAGGAACCACCATACGGTTTTCCACAACAGCTGTACCATTGTACATTCTTACCAACAAGTGCACAAGGGTTTCAATTTCTCCTCATCCTTGCCAACACTTGTGATTTCGTTATTTTTTTTGACAGTAGCCATCCTAACAAGTTATATTTTAACCATCCAGTCAGAGGTGATAAATGTCTAATCCAAAAGACTAATTTCAAGAACAGCTTCTCAAATAGATTTTTTATGGGTAGGGAGACTACACTCATTGTCCTTTAAATCATATCTAGCAAGCCCCTATCTGTAGGGGCTTCCTCTGCCTGTATTTTAAACTGATTTGGCCCAGATTTGGTTCTGCAAAAATTATAACTAATAAAATAACCAATTTCAATTGCACACTCTTAAGACAGGCATGATTTTATTAACCGTAAGAGTAATAAAAGGTCAAGTACCTAAAATACTTCATTGCCCTATGTTGAGAACTCACTTTGTTTCATTATCTCAACATTAGCAATTCTAGAACTACTTAATTTAAAAAATAGGTGCAAAACCTTTAATTTTTAATACTGTACAATCACGTCCTCAATAATGTCCAGTTGCATAACACACTGGTACAGAACCACAAGTATTCATACTATGCAACAAAGAGCTTTGATTTAACTAAGTACAAGAATATAATAGAAGCTAAAAAGAAGATTTTATAACTATAGTTGAGACAGTTTGGGTAGCAAACAATCGTCATAAATGCACCACCATTGTATAAATGCACTGGAAAAACCTGTTACCCTAACAGAATTACGAAATAAGACTGTAACATAGTTTGGGATCCTTCAACTTAAAATTGCTTTTTCAATCACATTAATTTCCTCGATGTGGTGGAGAGTGTACTCTTAAATTTTAATATCCCATTACCTGCATTTCTAAGCTACCTTAATTTCAAACAGAATAAACCTAATAAATGGAGCAAAGTCAGGAAAGTGCTGTTTCAAATACTGAGCACCACATTTAACAGTACTAAATCTTAATGCTAAATACTAAATACTAATGCTTAATACTAAATTTGCGGTGGCAAATTCATTTTATCATAAATGAATAAAATTTTCCTGCCAAAGACTATCAAATATGTCATAATTTCTAAACAAGAACCCTTTAATCCACTTCACAATTTTTATTTTTGGGGAGAATGGCCAATTTTCTACATCAAAAAATTTATTTACATATTACAATTCTGTTTTTCATAGATCTCCAACATCTCAATCTTCTTTGGAAACATTTTTACTTTTTCAGCTTTATTTTTATACTACTTATATTACAGTTATTACAAGTCCATTACTTTACTAGTTGGGTCTCAGAAATTTACTGTTCACAGATGTTTCTCTTCAAAAGAACATCAATATTTACTTGTAAGAAGCTTTGCTTCTAATCTAGTCTCATGACACTTCCAGCCTTAAGCTGTTGCATAGACCAATCCATTGTGTTATGCCAGGAGAGAAACAGCTCACAGATAAATGAGACCCACAAATGTATCAAAGCCTCATCATGGAAAATATAAGCTCGATTTGAATAACTCAAAATCACAGAGAGTTATACAGCTAATATAAAACATGTAGTATAGACCAATGTCCTACAATATAGTTAAAGAAACATAGCCATATCCCCTCCCACATGATTCCATACTGGTAGCTTACAGTGTGAACGAGGGCTGTGAGTTTACTCTACAGAGCTTACCCAACACGTCCAATTAAAAATAGAGTGAGGACTTCCCTGGTGGTGCAGTGGTTGAGAGTCTGCCTGCCGATGCAGGAGACACGGGTTTGTGCCCCGGTCCAGGAAGATCCCACATGCCGTGGAGCGGCTGGGCTCGTGAGCCACGGCCGCTGAGCCTATGCTCCGCAACGGGAGAGGCCACAGCAGTGAGAGGCCCGCGTATCGCAAAAAAAAAAAAAAAAAAATAGCGTGGGTTAGCCTTTAGGCCCAAAATACCTAATAAGATATACTGGTTTGTCACTTCCTTTAACCCTATGCATTTCTGTCCAATCCATAACTTAGGAGCTAATTATTAAAGAAATGGCAATCTGTAAAAAAAAAAAAAAAAAAAAAAAAATTAAATGCCATAAAAACAAACTAAACCAAACTGAGAAACTACGTAGTGTCTATAATTCAGATATAATTGTATTAACCATTTTTATTTTCCTATTCTAGATTTTCAGTACAATTAATATTTCAAAGAATCATGACATATGAAAAATCACCTAGTCCAACCCCTTCATTTTATATACAAGGAAAGTGAAGTCAAGAAAAATGAAGCTATTTGAGCATGACATGGAGGTGTTAATACCATAGGTTGACTCAGAATCCAGAATCCTTAACTTCAACTTCATTTACTGTACTGCTACTAATTAAAGGCAAATAGTTATTCAGGAATATGCTTGATAAAGGCCTACATTTTTATGATTCTAGATTTCAACCAGTTAATAATTAAGATGGCAGTGATCCCAACACAGAAAGTCTAAAATGTTAAGTGTGAAGAGAGTGCCCTCTACTGTATATTACCTATCTGAAAAATACAGCAACATTTGGAAACCACCATCTGTGCTTCTCATCAACTCAAAATGAAGCCTGAAGTTTACTATAATATATATGGTGGCTTAATTATGTTACATTTATAATGCCAAGCCCAGTATTTAAAACACACACACACACACACACGCATGTGGGTAACCACACACACACGGACTTCTGAAGTTTCACAACTTCTAGGATTGAAAGCAACCACCGCTGCCCAGCCCTCAATACTATAAAACACAAACTTCCTGTTACAGCAAATTTGGGAAATCTATGCTCTGAATGGTACCAGGTCAGAAGACAGGAAGCTTATAAGCATTTCATCCCACCATCAAGTACTATCTAGAAACAAGTTATAACCCTTAGCTTACCTGGACAACAGGATATTGATAATCCATACAATATACACCATACATAGCAAAGGGGAAAAAATCTTCCAATAAAAACAGTACAAAAAGTGTCTAAGCTTTTGCCTTGTTTGATCTGGCTGTCCTGTGCAAAGGAACCTGGTAGCACCAAAAAAATCCTTGGCTGACTTCCAGTCTACGCAGATAGGTATGTTGGCTCAGGTGATGAAGAAAGAGCTTGCTTCAGGCCAGGCTTCCACCCCAATAAGACTCAACACTACACAGAAGAAATGGCTGTTTTTCAGGGAAAACAAAAAGCTCCAATGGAGTTACTAGCTACAGACTGAAAACTACATTAGAGATTTGCTGTTACTGCTGGTTTTAAACTGACAACTCCTCCAGAAACTCAAGAGGTAGAGAATGACAGCCAAGGAAGGGATCGCGGGCTCCTTAAAGTGGCACCAAAAACGGTAGGAAGCACAAGGTATCCAGGATCCAAAGTGATATATATATATTCTAGGCTTTAAGTACGTCAGAGGGAACACTCCCAATCCAGGACGTGGAAAGGCAGATGGGACTGGTATTCTCTATTTCTTCTTGGGCGGGACTTCACGCACGCGTGCGCACGTACGTGTACGTACACACACACACACACACACACGAATACACACACCCTTCTTACTGTCTCCGGCACAGACAGGTGTTAGGATTAACAGTGTAAAATCCTTGTGCGTGGAAAGGAATGGGAGAGAAATGAAGTCACGCTGTTACAGGCAGTAAAAGGAGCTCTTTCATGACACTGTATGTTTTTGTATTTGTATCATTTAACACCTCCTCTGCTGTGCTTTAACAGAAGCTAGGACAGCTGGCAGGACCAGCACTAGAAAAGAGGAAGGTGGCCCCAACTCTGAGGCAACATGAGTCCACTGGAAACCTTCAGATATGCCAGAGACTCTCTCAGCTGTTCCAATCAAACATGGAAGGATTAACTCAGGCTGCTTGCAAAAAGATGGGGGTGGAAAGGTCTCTTCAGAAAAGCCAGCTGCTTCTCCCCTTTTAGGAAGCTGCTATACCCACCCTGCCACTATATACAAACACGCATGTGCACACATATTTCTATAACAGATACTAAAAGCAGTAACAAACACGGACAGGTGTTAGGTCAGTCTGACAATGCAGGGCAGGTTAAAGAGTTGGCTTTCAGAGCCTAAATGGCCCATCTAAAACCAGAGAACTGCTAAGTAATTCTTAGCAAACAGGATCTAGAATGAGCAGAAAGTAAAGATAAATGCTCAGTAAGACAGACAGACCATTTATAACTATCATTCCTAAGAAATCCCCTACTTGGGGCAAACATTCAAAAGTTCAAAATGATAAATAATTCTAAATTAGTTTCAGGGACTCTGATCTCCCTAATCTTGGAGAGCCAGTAATATTATAACATGTTTTAGTAAGATTAACCCATGAGGATTATTTGCATTTGTAAGAGTCTAACTCTTACCATGCCCACTCCACCCCCAGGGCAATTTTTCTCCTTTTATGGTCATCGCAATTTATTTTAGTATCGTTCAGGAGAAATTGCCTTTTAAGAGTCAGAATGGCCTCATTAGTACATTGAAGATCTCTTGGTTAAGCGTTTACCTTAAATCGGTTCTGGGAGATCAGGCAGAGACCACTGCAATGTACTAGATTATCTTCAGATTGCTGGTCCTGATTCGATGTGTATTACACATGACGGACAACAATAAATCAGCTCAGTATAATTTTTAAAATTTATTGATCTATTATACACAAGGTATTGTGCTGAGCACTGGAGGAATGAACAGGCACAGTTCTGTTGTCAAGGAATTTGCAGTTTATGGGAGAATAGATCAGTACACAGGTAAATCCAAAAGGCAAGACAATGCTACAGTCCAAAATTAAACACTGGGGGCAACTTCTCACACAGGAAGTAACATTTTTAAAAAGCTGCTCTTAATGGACACTTCCATAGTGTCACTTTCTCACCACTAAAACTATGAGATGCTGCTGTGCCAATTCTTAACAGAGATTGAGCCTTATAAAATTTTTGATCTGATACCTTAAGGGCCTATAATATACATTCTACTTGTCCCCTATATAGTTATTAAAATGGTAATAAAGAAATAACAATAGGGATGTTTCTATAATAAAAACTTATACTAAATTTTCCCTTCTAATGAAATCATTCTCCAATCCTTCTTCCTCCTGTATGCTCTGCCCTCCCACCTTCCCTCTACTTCATTTCATGTCCAGCAGTACAGCGGTACTGGCCACACACATACTTATAAACTAGCATCTTAATCACTGTTACATCTTCTTGATATGACTGATACCAAGATTCTCTTGATATAAAGGCTGGGAAATAATGATACTTATAAACCATACAGGGCCGTGAGGCTGTCAAACTTAACCTTCATGAGTTAACTCAGTTCAATACCTGATGAATTAATCACAGAAGATGGAATTTTCCCAAACTGTGTTATATTTAAGATGATAGACTGTAACTCAAATTCTAGAACAACTGTTCTAATTTCAGCCTGAAAGTGGTCCCCAAATATGTTATTGAGGGCCTCATCAATCTCTGGAGCTTTAAATTCTTCCTGAGGATAGATCTATACATACATGGTGAAAAGATGTGACTGATACATTATTAAGTGAAAAAAATTATACTGTTGAATAATGGTTAGGGTGTAATTTCATATTTGTAAATGCACATATGTGTCTGCGTGTATGTTAATCAATGAATTATATATGTAAGTTATAAGCTTTATGTGTCTCACATGTAAGTTACATGTTATATATTTATACACACATATATAACTTACTGGTTGACATGCACACCAATATATGCCATATATAGTACATATTTATACACACATACATTGACACACATACATATTACAGGCATAAGACAAAACAAACACCTCTAGGGGGTGGGATAGTGGTTTTCATCTATTTCTTTAGAGATAAACTTCTAATTTGTCAAATACATTTAAATTAGCATTCACTGTTCCTATAACTTACCTTTTTATAAGTTGAAGGGAATCAAAACAGATTTTACTTTGAATACCAGTATTTTAAACATCAGTAATACTCTCTCAGCCTCTATATTATCACCTTTGCTTTACCTAACATGATGGCATAAATATAAACTCTCATTTAATACTGGAGGATTTAGACGATAAGCAATCAGTACCCAGGTCTAGTTTAAATAATAAGCCCTTCAGAAAAATGGCAAAATAATTCAATATGTGAGTTATAACTCCTTGTATTTCTTCTTGTCTTTTACTTAGCTCTTTCTGTAAATTTTTTTAATTGTTATAATTTAAGACCAGTAATCTAGTGAAACTAAAATTCTAAAAAGCACTTATAGAAAGAAAGACGAACCTTTCACACAAAAGACAGCATGCTATAAAAGATCAAGTTACAAATTACAAATGTTAGGGTCTCCTTTCCTGACATACAGTCTTTCTGCAGACTACTGTAGCCTTACTTACCAACAGAGATTCTACGCATGGGTCAGAAGTTTCACATCGTTTCAATATTTTTTCCCATTTTCAAAGACATTTTAAAAATAGAAACAAAAATATGTGAACATTTTCAACACAAATTACTACTAAGTGATCCCCACCCTCAGAGGGAACAGACTAGGTATTTCCTTTAAATCTTAAATACTATTATATCCATTCAAATAAAAATTCCAGAAATAAAAAAACCAATTCTCCACAATAAGCTCAGAGTTACTTGCTGACAATTCCAAATTACACCATTTGAAAAAGTATACACTATGCAGTATTACGAATGCTTTTACAGTATTAAAATTTTTGTATATTGATCAATTAGAAACATGAATATAGAAAATGGTCCTTCATATATTTCTATATATCTCATTAGCAGAGACATTCAGACCATAAGTTTCAACACTTGGCACACCTAGAACACGTCTGTTAAACAGAATGTAATGATATCAGAGAGAAAGAGACCCAGTGATATTTAAGAGTGAGATACCTAGAAATTATCTTGAGATTTATGAAATTTAAGTTTTGTTTATGATGAAGTAGACAGACTACCATATCAGTCTCATGCCAGAGGACACAGTTGGTGACACTGTAGTATAATCTGTACCATTTACAACCCTAGGGATCTCAAGACTTACCCAGTACTGGATAATCAGAAAATATTTGAGATTCTTCTCTTTTCTACTCTCTCATTCTTGTTTTCTTCTCTCCTTTTCTTTCCCTTCTGCCTACGCCACAATCCTACCAAGAGTGTTCAAAGATACTAGTTAGGCTTCGGGATAGAATGCTTCGGCAAAGATTGCAAAGACCTCTGTTCTAAGGTATAAAATTGATTTTAGTAGTAATCTGAAAAGGTTCCAAAGATTGCTATGAACTAGGATAACACAGAAGTTCAAAAAGAGATAGAGTTTGAGATAGACAGATGAGGATGGAGGGGCTGAGATCAAGAAAGATGTATATGTAGGCAAAATAATGTAGTTAGAAATAGGTAAGACTTACATAGGGATCAGTGTGACCAGTCTACTTGACTGTGAGTGAATAGTGGCAAATGACAAGAAGAGTAGGTCTGGGTCATTGTGGAGGACCCAGGCCATCAGGCTATGTATTTCAGACCTTATCTTTAAAGAGTGTTTGAGAGGGAAACAGTGCTACAAAAATAGCATTTTATGAAAATGGCCTGTGGTGGCTGCAGGAAGAATGGAAAAGGGAACAATCAGAAGGTGGGGAGGCCAATTAGGGGCTACTGCTTGGTTTCTTTCTTTTTTAATTTTTTTGAGTGCGCCGCGTGGCATGTGGGGTCTTAGTTCCCCGAACAGGGATCGAACCCGTGCCCCCGCAGTGGAAGCGCTGGAAGCATGGAGTCTTAACCACTGGACCACCAGGGAAGTCCCGGGGGCTACTGTTATAACAGTCTACAGATTATTAATGCAAAACACACAAGTTAACAGTAGAAATAAAGAAGGAATAGATGTAGGAGACATTACAAGGACAGCATCCACAGGAACTGGAGACTTCAGAAAAAGGGTATAAGGGAGAAGGAAATTAAATATAACATTGAGGTTCTAAGTCTAGCTGACTGGCCAAATAAGGATAACACTGCTAAAAGAGAGAAGTCAGAAGCATGAACTGGTTTGAAGTTGTGGCAGGTCCAATAGAAAATGTCTAACAAGTACTCAGAGTTGTAGGTGGCAGCCCCGGAAGAGAGGTCAGGATTAGAAATGAAGATCCAAGAGGAGTTTGGGAGGAACAGTCAGGCTGCAATGATTTAGTCCACAGCGTGTACTTCAAAAAAGGAAAGAGAGGGAGAAAGAGGGAGGAAGGGAAAGAGAGAGGAGGTGGGGAGGGAGAGGAGAAGGAAGGAGGGATGGAGGGAAGAGGGAAAGAGACAACAGTTGATACAAGGCAAAGAGCTGAAAATAGAACCTTAAGGAATACTCACTTCTAGAAGGCAGAAATAGGAACAAAGGATAAAAAGATTAAGCAGGATTGTGTACTATTCACAAAAGCCAGGACACAGAGGACATGTGTTACTTTCTTCCTCTTTTCTTTACTATCCTGTGTCCCTTGCACTAGGGAAAGTATTTCATAAATTGATACCAGAGATGAGTATGTAACAATGTTGAGTAGAGATACAGAAAGGTTAAAGAGAATGAGAATTTAGAAAAGATGACTGAATTTAGCAAGTAGGAGACCAAGAGAAGTTTTGAGAGAGAGCTGTTTCAGTAATATCAGTAAAAAGATGGCAGCAAAATTGATAAATTCATGATCAGAATGAAAAATAGACACGATGCCTACTTTAATAAGATTTTCTACCTTGGGCTACTTCTTGGTCTTCCAAGTGTCAAGTAAATACAAAAATAATTATTGATACATTCAACTACCCACTGCTGCCTCTATCAAGGTGGACTTTTGTTTTGTTTTTTGCTTCTGTGTCTTACATTTTTAGGCATACTTTTTTAATTGGATGATTTTGTTAGGGGTAGGACCTGTCAGTTCATCTTGGTATTTCTCTCAAAGAATTAAGCCAGTACCTTTTACACAGATATGCCCATCAGTATATGAAAAGGGAGGGTCTGCATTTTATTAGTTGAAAATACAAATCAGAGGTAAATGAATTAATCACCATGCACAGACCATCTCTTATTTGTTCATTCAGTTAACCTTCATTCATTCAACCAAGATGCCACTAGCACTGTATGAAGTCCTAGGAATAGGAAAAGCTCTCAAAGAGCTGACAATAGGGGAGAGAAAGCAGAAAATAGTAAGTACCAAAACACTACGTGATAAATGCCATACCTATCACAACATGGCCTGGGAGAAAAATAAAGAGGCAACTGCTGCTGCAGCCACCACTGCTGCCATCTAATTTCCGAGGGTGGAGGAGCCCAGGAATAGCTCACAAGCAGTTAATGCTGGAAATGAATTGTGGAAAGCTAGTAAGAGTTTTCCAGATGGACTGGGGTCGATGGTGGGGAGCTTTGAGGTAGTGGGACAGCATTCCAAATGCACAAACCAGCATGGCATAGGCAAAGTCATACTTAGGGTGCTTACAGAAAGGCAGGCAGGTAAATATATGCAACAAAGTCAAACACCTGTTCAAAAATATTTATATAAGACTTCCACTGGTTCTAAGGTACTGTGAGAATTGCTGAATTTTCTACACCAGTGGAAATGCTTTAAATTATATCTGCCAGAGAAGAGCAAATCACGGTGAAGTACAGAAACACTCCTTTGTGTGACACATGGTACAAAAGGAAGTATGCGTATTAACAGGGGTGCCATGCTATGGCTGAAATGTATTCTTCTATTTGGAGTGACAGACATGGCATGCAGTCTCTGAGGCCAGGAGTTAGCATTTTTGTTAGAAGTGTCTTTCATTATGCTTTCATTCTAATTCAGTATTACTAAGGTAAAATGTATCCATAAATCATAAGACAATAGACATTCACTTTAAATCTGCAAAGATAGATAGTACATAAAAGATAAGGGTAAAGATATAACCTTTACATACAGAAAATAACTGTAAATATTCTCATACTGTTAGAGAAATATGTCTACAAATGATTCCACATAATTATATTATAGAGACTTTTACCCTCCACAAAAAGTTTCATCTCAACTAACTCATAATATCTCTGTGGTAGATTACAAAAATGGTCACAGTATTTCACAGCCTCCCTTCAAGAGGTGAAATTTTCTCTCCACTTCTTGAATTTGGTCTTAGCTTTGTGACTTGCATTGGCCATTGGGATATCAGTAAATGTGACACAAGCAGAGGCTTGACAGGTGCTTGTCCACAGGGACTGGCCCTCTCCTGCTCCCCTCTGGAACCCTGAGCCAACCATGTGAAGAACTGTGAAGGGTAAGAAACCAAGTGGAAGAGGGATGAGCTGTTCCAGTTGCGCCTCCCAACCAATTAATTAGCTTGCCAACTGCCAGACATGAAAGTGAGGTCATCCTAGACCACTCGGGCCCAGCCTCCCCATACTAGGAGACTCACCCAAATTCCTGACCTACAGAACTGTGAGCAAGTAAATGATTAACACTGTTTTAAGCCATTAAGTTTTGGGGAGGTTTGTTATGCCGCAAAACCTAACAGACACAATCTCATTGCATAACATTAAACGGTATATCTTAATATTGGCACCAACACCACACTATCTTAATTATTGGAGCTTGAAATCTGGCTGTGTTAGTCCTCCAGCTTCGTTTATCTTTTTCAAAGTTGTTTTGGCTCTTCTAGGTCCTTGGCATTTCCACATGAATTTTAGAATCAGCTTATTAGTTTCTATAAAAATCCTGCTTGTATTTTGATCGGGATTACACTGAATCTATAGATCAGTTTGGGGAGAATTACTATCCTAAGAATATCGAGTCTTCCAGCCCATGAACATAGTATTTTTCTCCACTTCATTCCACTATTCAAAAATAGGTTCTCGAAGATTACGACTATCTTTTTTCTAGTATGTGCTAAAAGCAAATGCTATTATCTGAGGCATAGCATACCTCACTGCCACTCTTCTGAAGTCTACTGAATCCCCTAATACTCACATTCCTATAAGACAGTGCGGTATTGGTGTCAAGATAGAAAAATAGATCAATGCAGCAGAACAGAAGATCCAAAAATAGATCCACAGGTGCAAAGGCAGCTCAGTGGAGACAGAATAGTCTTTTCAACAAATGGTACCAGAACAACTAGATATCCACATGCAACAAAAATGAACCTAGATCCATACTTTATGCCATATACAAAATTTAACTCAAAATGAACCATAGACCTAAACATGTAAAACATGAAACTATAAAGATTCAAATAGAAAACCTCTGCGACCTTGGATTAGGCAAAGATTTCTGAGATACGATACCAAAAGCACAATTCATAAAAGAGCAAATTAATAAATTGGACTTCATTAAAAACTCTGCTCTTCAAAGGACACTGTGAGGAAAATAAAAAGACAAGCTGTAACTGACAGAAAACATTTGCAAAGCATGTATCTGGTAAAGGATACCCAGAATATATAAGAACTCTCCAAGCTCAACTGTAAGAAAACATGTAATCCATTTTTTTAAAAAATGGGCAAAAGATTTGGACACTTGAACAAAGAATATACAGGGATGCTAAATAGACCCTTGAAAAGATGCTCAATATCACTACTTCTTAGGAAATTAAAACCACAACAATACCACTACCTGCCTATTAGAACGACTAAAATGAAAAAGACTGCAATACCAAGTGCTGACAAGGCTACGGAGGAACAGAAAGTCTCAAATACTGCTGGCAGGAATGTAAAATGGTACAACCAATGTGGAAACAGTTTAGCAATTTCTGAAAAAGTTAATTATAACCTACCATATGATTCATGCATTCCATTTACCCAAGAGAAATGAAAACATATATCCATATAAAGACTTGTACATGAATGTTCGTAACAGTTTTATGTGTCATGGCCTAAAACTGAAAATGTCCATGAACAGATAAATGCTGAACAAATTGTGGTATATCCACAATGGACTATTACTTGGCAATAAAAATAAATGAACCACTGGTATATGAAATAACAACGATGAATCTCAAATTAACTACAATGAGTGAAAGAAGCCAGGTAAAAATGAGTATTTATTGTATGATCCCATTTTTATAAAATAATAGAAAATGAAAACTAATCTATAGTGTCAGAAAGCAGACCAGTGGTTGCTTGGAAATGTGCCGGGACTGCGTGGGAATTGGAAGGATTACAAAGGGGCACAAGAAAACTTTTGGAGATGATTAATATATTTATTATCATGGTTGTGGTGATTTCACGCGTGTATACATATGTCAAAACTTAAATTGGAAGCTTTACATATTTGCAGTTTATTATATATCAATTACACTTCAGTAGAGCTGTTTAAAAATTAAATGAATTCCTGCCCTACTTACTGCAATGAATTTGCAGAGGGCTAGTTATTTTCTTTGTAGGGGGTGTGCGGACTGGTAAAGGGACGTAGGGGAAAGTCCCCAGTATGCCCTAAAACATTACAGAAAAAATCTTATCAAAAGGAAGATTATGGGTATAGTGGTATGAGATATAAGCAGAAGCAAAAAGGCAAGTTTTTCTGAAAATTATTTTGGATTAGTCTAGGTTAGACCCCTGCTACATACACTCTTAGCACTTGTACATATCCTTTCCAACTTGTCATACATATTATTTCTGCCTCTCCCACTCCAGGAGGGCAGGCACAATAGAATCTATCTTACTCCTTAAAATATTCCTAATACCCAGCAGAGTATTGGATATTAGGTCTGATTGGTCTACACAAGCAACACACTGTGTGATTAAGAGTCCAGGGTTCTGGGCTTCCCTGGTGGTGCAGTGGTTGAGAGTCCGCCTGCCGATGCAGGGAACACGGGTTCGTGCCCTGGTCTGGGAAGATCCCACATGCCGCGGAGCGGCTGGGCCCGTGAGCCATGGCCGCTGAGCCTGCACGTCCGGAGCCTGTGCTCTGCAACAGGAGAGGCCACAGCAGTGAGAGGCCCACGTACTGCAAGAAAAAAAAAAGAGTCCAGGGTTCTGAACCAAACCACTGGGACTTAAATTGTACTTCTATCACTTCTAGCTGTGTAACTTTGGAAAAGTTATTTAACAACTCTGCCTCAGGTCCTTCATCTGGAAAAAGAATTACCTACCTCATAGGGTGGATGTGATGATTACATCAGTTAACATATGAATGCCTGGCATATAGCAAATATTATATTATAGTTACTGTTATCATCATTGTCATCATCATCATCTCCAATAATTTAAGAAGGGCATTTAAAGGAGATTCAGAATTACCTGATTTATGAAGCCAGATCAATTATCTGAGGAATAAGTGGCCTCAATAGGAAGCAGAAAGTACATAAAGAGCTACATAATTGTGTCAGAAGGAGGAAGGGGGAGCTCCTAAGCATAGGCAGTGTAGGGCAACACATTTCTCTTGAAGGAATTACTCAAAGTGAGAAGACCATGCTTGATCAAGAAGGGAATATTAGTAAGTAAAACAGCAGAGAAAGTACAAGTGATTTTTATCCCAAAGCAAATCTCCCCACGTGCAAGGCAGGTAACACGTTCTGTCTAGTAGTACCGAAACACAACGAGAAACCGTACCCTCGTGTTCAAAACGAAAAGCTAACCAAAAGGCAAGGCCACAAAGTCCTGAACATGTAACTGCCTCTCTTCTTGGATTGTGTTCATCATGCTCATGCCTTACAGGTGAACTGTCAGGCATTACCTGACACTCATCCCTTCTGGGGATAGGAACAGGGCTCTGACAGCAGCAATGCAGCAGTGTGGGAATCCTTGGGTTGGCACCAGCCCCTTGGCTTGATTCTGACCTATAATCTCTTCTGACTTTGATTTAATATAGCAATTACTGGTAATGTGGTTTGAAGGAGATAAACGCCCAGTGTAGCCAGCTGTCGCTTACTCTGCTTATGATGCAAGAACATTCTTTAATTAAAATTCTCTTTATGATAAAGGGGCTGCTTCACTGAATGTGCAGCCCTGATATTGGAGCTTCCCCCCAAAGCGAATTAGAAATCACAGTTGCCCCTCCTCACTTCCGGCAAAGCATCCAGATACACAATCACTCCATCACCGACAGTGAGTTTCTTAACCCCAGATTTTTCCGATTCTTAATAGTTAGATCCTGGTAACAACTTCTTTCCACCTCTCACAGTCGCAATGTCAGCATTACAGGATTTCCAGTAAGGAAGACTCATCTCTCGTTTTTGCAAAGAAGATCCTTTAATTTCCTTTTAAGTAAATAGCAAAGTAAACATTCATAAACATACATGCGTTAAAAAGACTCTGTACCCATTTCACTGAAAAGTAAAGTATAGCTGAATATACCAATAGCCCTAAAGTCAGTTTTAATTCATAATGCAATGGTTTGTTATACCTTTTATATCTAGGAATCCTTGTAGAATTGTCATAAGTGAGATAAGCAGAGGAAGACTAACAGAGTCTACCAGGCTTGTGCCCATGTCATAAAGGCGCCGCGTGCTACGAGTGTAAGGCACGGCACTAGGTACTCCAGCTGTTTGGCAGCCAACAACAGCAACAGTCGCCCAACAATTAGAGGGAGAACAGTAACCACGTGGGGCCTCAAGAAGGATCATTTGGTATACAGTAGGTTACTAGTTCCTGAATCAATCAGTAACACTTTTGATCTAGTTACAAAACTTCCCACCCCTAAAAGTAGAAATAAGAAAAAAAAATTTATGGTTAGCTGGGAGCTATTATTTTGATTGCCTTGTAGAGGACGGTCATTGACAATTATCCTTTAAAAAAAAAGAAAGAAAGAAACAGAGAGCACAAGGTCTAAAGCAGTTACATTCTGCAAAGTGGAAGCAAGGAGATCCAAGACCAAACATGTACTTTCTTTTCCTATGGCACACGGTGCAACTTCAATGTGAAGGTCAAAACTTAAGAATTGATTTCCTATCCTGCGACAGGGGAGTGGTGTCTCAATTACAATCAATCCAACTAATATATCCTAAGAGCCTCTAAACTCAAATTATATCCCCTTTTGGAAGAGTGCCATATGCCTCCTCAGGAAATCCGAGATGAAGACTAGATTCCCTCTCAGGAGGCCTTGCCAAGACCCACTTTAATCTTAGGTGTACGAATACAGAACTAATGTCATCCTTGCAATACTAATGTTACTCCGGGGAAGAATGCCTGGCTCTCTAGCTCTGTGTGAGAAAAGTGATCTTCTTTTTGAGAGAGAGGGGGCTGGTAGAGAGAGATCTCTGGAAAAACAACTATATGAATATATACAAATATAGATATTTTACCCTAGCCCTTGGGGAAAATGGCCTGGCATAATTAACAAGATTAAAGAGGGATTTAGGATAAATAAGATGAAAGTTAGTCTGATCTTTACAGGATTAAACTCAAAATCCTAACATGAATCCAATGATTTTTAAGATCAACACCATATAACAGGATTAAACCAAGAGCTGCTTTTGTTTTCATATTGGAAACAATCACAGTTAGCAAATCCAGGCCTAGAGCACCACCTTAGCAGTTAAACAGTGGGGAATTCAGGCCTAAAGATAGCGGCCTTTACTCTAACTTGGCTTGCTGAGGTCCTGTCTCCACAGGGCCAAGATCCCTTATGTATAAATCCGAAGTCCAAAAAGCTTGGAAAACTATTTCCTTCTTTCTTCTTCCTCCCCCCGCCCCAGCCACCTAACTTTGTGGTGGTGGAAGAGGGACTCATTTGGTGATAAAATGGGACCCAAACACCATAACTGGTGTGAATATTAAAAAACATTTAGCTGTAAATATATGAATGAGTGTGATTACTAGGTGTTGTCCATGCCCAGCTAGGGGTGTTACCCTAACAGAGAGTATATGTACTGCTTTTCCTTTCTACAATCTAAGATTCCAAATTAAAATAGATATCTGACTCCAAGGGTTTCAGGTAAAGGACTGTGGATCTGTAATAACTTTGTAAATGTGTAGTTCTTTAACTTTAAAAAGGTGACCATGATATGAATAATTGCAAATTCAGGGAAACAAATTAAAACTGCTGACACAATAAGCAGCAACATGCCACATAATGGCTATCAAACTGCAGCCAGCATGTCTAAGATAGACATGTGCTGGGGATAAATTACAAGAGACAGAGACCCAGCTGGAACCAAATATGTTACAAACTGATAATTACATTTTAATAATGGCCAGAAAAACAGTATATGTTGAGAAAATTTTCTCAAAAGTCTAGTTCAGGGGTAAGTTTTTAAAACTTGCCATAAATCAAAGGCAAAAATAAAAAAAATTTTGGGGGGGGGTTATATACCAGAAAAGATACCATGAAGGTTCTATTCAAATAGCATAATTAGATAAATATCTATTTCCTGAAAATCTATGGAGCCCTATGACTTGTAGAATTTTAATTCCAAAAAAAAAATAATAATAAAAGTAACACAGAAAGTTTGGAAGATAGTACATGTACCATTTATTTCTCTTGGAACATTTATATTTATACACATGTTTCTCTTTGACAGAAATACTATCAATTAACATAAAACAAAACTAGCGACTTCTGCTTCCTGGAAGGAGTACATACCTCATCCCTATTCCTCCCACTAAGTACAATTTAAGACCCTAGACATTTTATATATTAAATAAACATAAGAAGACTCTTAAAGGTGGAGAGAAGAAAGCAAACTGGATTGGGACCTCAGAACACAGTGGTGAGTTCCCTGGGTTTCCTTTATGCCTTCTATAGCTCAAACTTGGAGCTAAAGAACCCGGAAATGCCAATGGGTTCAGACAAAGGCCTGAACAAAAGCGTGCTCTCTGCAACCAAAGAACATGGAAAGGGCCACCCTAGCAAGACAGAAAACTTTAGACTGCTCTAGTCCAGCCATATCCGCACCTCACTCCCACCCACGGCAGCAAAGGCCAAGTGGGGAGCAGAGATTTCCACCCTCACCAGGCCATAACCAGGCATCCCAACATCCCTGCCCAAGTAATATTAGAGAAGGAGAGGCAGGGAGCCCATATACGCATCTCCACAAAACTGTAAAACTTGAAAACAGAAAACATAGAGGAAAATCTTCAGGACCTAGGGCTAAGCAAAGAGTTCTTAGACTTGACACCAGAAACATGACTCATAAAAGGAAAAATTGATAAATTCTTCTGTAAAAGAAACAAAGGAAAAGATAAGGAAAAGACAAGCCATAGGGTGGGAGAAAATATTTGCAAACACGGCAAAGGACTAGCATCTAGAATACAGAAAGAACCCTCAAAACTCAACAGTAAAGAAATAAACAATCCAATGAGAATGTAGGCAAAAGACACTGATACCACCAAGGAGGACATACAAATAGTAAATGAGCACATGGAAAGATGTTAATCACTAGACATTAGGGAAATGCAAATTAAAACTATAATGAGGCTTCCCTGGTGGCGCAGTGGTTGAGAGTCCGCCTGCCGATGCAGGGGACATGGGTTCATGCCCCGGTCTGGGAAGATCCCACATGCTACAGAGCAGCTGGGCCGCTGAGCCTGCGCGTCTGGAGCTTGTGCTCTGCAACGGGAGAGGCCACAACAGTGAGAGGCCCGTATACCGCAAAAAAAAAAAAAAAAAAACTATAATGAGATGCCGCTACATATCTATCAGAATAGCTTTAAAAGAAAGTGACAACATTAAATACTGGTGAGGATGTAGAAAAACTGAGTAACTCATACATTGCTGGTGGGAATGTAAAACGGTACAGCCACTCTGCAAAAACAGTTTAACTGTTTCCTAAGAAAGTAAAGATGCAATTACCATAGGATCTAGCAATTGCACTCATGGGCATTTAGTCCAGAGAAAGATTCACATAAAAATCTATACACAAATGTTTACAGCAACTTTATTCATAATGGGCAAAAACCGGAAACAACCCAAATATCTTTCAATGTGTGAATTTTTAAACAAACTGTGATACATCCAAACCACAGAATACTACTAAGCAATAAAAAGGAACGGATGACTGTTACATGCAACAACCAGGATGACTCTCCAGAGAATTATGCTTAGTTTTAAAATGCAATCCCCAAAAGTCATATGCCATATGATTTCATTTATATAACATTCTTAAAATGACAAAATTACAGAAACGGAAAACAGATGAATGGTTGCCAAGAGTTAAGGAGAAGTAGGAGCAGGTGGGAGGTGCCTGTGGCCATAAATAAACAACTAGAAAGAATCCTTGTGGTGATGGAAACGTTCTGAATCTTGAGAACATCACTGTCAACTTGCTGGTTGCGATGCTGTACTAGAGTTTTGCAAGACGTCACCACTGGGGGAAACCGGGCAAAGGGGGTACCTGGGCTCTCTCTGTACTACTTTTTACAGCTCCATGCAAATCTACAATTATCTGAACACTAAAATTTTAATGGAAAAAATGTATCTGTTGCGATAAAGGACATTATTGGGACAACTGGCAAATTGGAATGTGGGCTGCAGATGAGATGATAATATCCGTATTAAAAGTCCTGGTTTTGATAATGTACTCTGGTTCTATAAGAGACTGCCCTTGTTTTTAGAAAATAAGTATGGAAGTATTTGGGACTAAAGGAACATGATATATATGCATGTATACACATATCCACACATACATACAAATACATAATTAAAAAATTTATTCTCAAAATGTTCATAAAAATATAGTAGAGGAAAGAACAGTAAAGCAAATGTGGCAAAATGATAAGGAAAAAAACTTCGGGGAGTGTTATGGATATATTCATTACCTTGAGTGTGTCATGGGTGTTTACCTGTGTCAAAATCCCATCAAAATATGCAGTGAATCTACAATTATCTCAAAATAAAAAGTTTAATTAAAAAATAAAACTACTTAACCCTGAAATCAAGAATAATCTGAATACATCAGCCAGCAGTTTTATATTTTGATGTCACCCAGAACACCACAAAATGATTATGCCTAATGTTTATAATTATTATATCATATGCTTCTTCCTATGGAGCTACCAAAACATTATGGACTTTACAATGTATTCTTTGTGTTCACTAGACACATAGTTGCCCACATCAGAGGACAAAAGCAGTATGCAGACACTGCCTTGTAACAGCCTTCTATTTATCACTCATGTTTCTTAAATGTATTAACTAAAGTTTTTTGCTTTGGTAAGCACTATTAGAACTTAAGATGTAATATAGCATAGGGAACTGTACTCAATATTTTGTAATAACCTATAAGGGAAAAGAAGCTGAAAAAGAATACACACACACACACACACACACACATATGGCTGAATCACTGTGCTGTACACCTGAAACTGACAACACTGTAAATCAACTATACTCCAATTAAAACAATTAAAAAAAAAAAAACTTAGATCTTTCCTCGGTTAATATGATTAGCTTTTTTTGCATTACCACTCTTTGAAAATTATTTTGTGAAGAAAAGGAATAAGGATTCACACCTTCCATTTGATCATCAGTTTCCAAGTTAAAATTTTTTGTTCTTTATTACCTCGAGTAAGTTCCCTTCAGTCACCTTAGCCAAAACAAAATACAAATATCAAATAAAAAACATACTTTTAGATATGATTATTTTACTAATGTAATATCCAACACTGTATATATCACACCATTTTTCAAAAAACTTTTTTATATTACTTATACAAACTATTAAAACTGAAGGGGAACCTGCTGTATAAAAAAATAAATGAAATGAAATTTAAAAAAAAAGAAAACCAATTTAGAAAAATAAATAAAATAAAATACTTCCACTGACTGCATGTATTAAAAAAAAAAAATGAAGGGAAGGAGGAAGAAGGAAGGATTAAGACAGAAGATCTGGTTCAAATCAATTAAGGACCAATATGTAGAATCTTTCTAGAAAGTCTGGGTTCATACTACAGTACTCATTACTTCCCACTTAAGACAACAACAGGAAAGGATCTATCACAGATACTTTGAAATCACCTTTTAAAACTAAGATGCGAGAACATGGTGGTGCAGTGGTTAAGAATCTGCCTGCCAGTGGAGGGAACACGGGTTCAAGCCCTGGTCCGGGAAGATCCCACGTGTCGCGGAGCAACTAAGCACATGCGCCATAACTACTGAGCCTGCGCTCTAGGGCCCACGAGCCACAGCTACTGAGCCCGCATGCCACAACTACTGAAGCCTGCGTGCCTAGAGCCCGTGCTCTGCAACAAGAGAAGCCACCGCGATGAGAACCTCGCGCACTGCAACGAAGAGTAGCGCCGGCTGGCCGCAACTAGAGAAAGACCACGCCCAGCGATGAAGGAGCAACGCAGCCAAAATAAATAAATAAATAAATAAATAAATAAATTTATTTAAAAAAAAAACACCACAAAAAACTAAGATAGCATCCATAAGACTCCCAAAAAATAATATCCAGAAGTATGATATTATTTACCACCCAAATCAAAAGAATCTAGGAAAATCGATCCCTAAGTTCTAAAATATTTGTGAGGGCAGGAAGGAATAACTGTTTTATTTGCTGTCTCCTTCCTTTCATTCCAGCCAGACTGTCTCACTCCACACTCTGCCAAGCTTTAGACTAATGAGTATAGGAACTCATTCCTACTTTCACCAAAAACATACAAAAGTAGCTCTTTGATGAGGCAATGTTTTGACTGACTGAGCATCCAAATCAAGGCTGCTGCGTCTTCCCAGCACCGGCAGAGTGCTTGGCCCACAGCAGGTGTGCACAACGTATTTGCTGAATTTAAAAAAAGTAAATAAAGAAATAAATTATGTCCAAAACCTATTTACTAAAGAGGCCTTGAATCCCTAGCGCTCAGGTACCTTACTCAAGAGTTCAATCTCTAAAATACTGCCTGGGCCATTTGCTTCAGCATGAAAATTCATCTGCCTCAGCTAGCATCCTTGTATTCTAGACTTCGGCACATGGATCTTCCATATCACCTGACTTTTCAGTTCTTATTCAGCCCCAGTGAGTAAGCCCACTATGGCTCTGGTTTTCTTACACATATAGGACCTCACTCTAAATCTATCACCTTGACCCAGCCTGCTCTCGCCACCTTAACTATAAGCTGCCATATACAGAAATATTCAATTTCACATTAGCCTCTGTCATCTTGATTCCCTGGCTTGTAGTTCTAGGATACCTGCAGTTTTAACGTGGAAGTTACGTGCCTTGGAGCAATCCTGCACATGTTGCTTTTCGGTATCTCTTTAAGATGCACTCTTTTATACAACAGGATAAATGCCTTATTCAGTGTCACAGTGAATGACAAAGCCTGACTGCGGCTAATTTTCCAGGATCTTATGTCCAGCACATTAAATAATACATATACCTCATATTTCAGCTGTAGTCAATTACCTTCATTTTTTTAAAAAAAAGTACTAAATAGACATGAAAAGAAATTAAATTCTTTAAAATCCAGATTCTATTATTGTCTGGCACAAGAGTACAGGTCTAAGGCACACATACATTTTTACGTTGAATTTAATCCATTCTTCATCCACGTGCCAGCAACGTTAATCATCTTACAGCCTCCAAATACTTCCTGTGGCACCAAGTTCACTATATTTTGGCTAAGTCTGGGCTGTAGCAGCTGACAGAAGACTTAATATATTCTTAATATGGTTGGGCTTCACAGGGCCCATGATCCTCTAAAAACTGTGTGCAAAATGTTATAGAAATGTACATTGTTCTGGGGACCTGGTCCAGAGCTTTCATTTGATTCTCAGAAGTTCAAAACGAAAAATAAAGATTAAGAACCAGAAGGCCAGAAAAATTAACATGCTTTTATGATAATTCCTTCTTTAAAAAGCTGCTCCATTCAAACACTTCTATTTTTCCTTGGTGAACAACTCATATTTCTAATTTAGGTATTTTCCCCAAGCTCACTTCCTAATCCTACCTCTCTGATGTTTCCCTTTGATTAAATGGCCTTTACTTTCATTTCTAACCCTCAACTCCTTTACAAAAACCCCAAACTCCTTCTCTTCTAAAGGCTAGGCCAGAGACCCAAATACTAGCCCCACTGTAATTCTTCCAAGTCAGGGACCAACTGACAAGAAACATTCCAGCTCCAACATTCCAACTGTCTTACTAAGGGGCTAAAGCAGTAAGAGAGATCTTTGGGTGTGTGTGTGTGTTTTGTTTTCTATTAAACAGTTGTTTAAGCCAATCTTTGGGGTGTGTGTGTGTGTGTGTGTGTGTGTGTGTGTTTTCTATTAAACAGTTGTTTAAGCCAATCTTTGTGTGTGTGGGTGTGTGTTTTGTTTTCTATTAAACAGTTGTTTAAGCCAATCTGGCTTCAAATCCTCAAGGGAAAATTTAGGGTCAAGAATCTATTGCCCCTTTTTGGTCATGCCTGAATTCTCCTCAAGCCATCCCACATCTTTTTTTTTTTTTTTTTTTTTTTTGCAGCACGCGGACCTCTCACTGTTGTGGCCTCTGCCACTGCAGAGCACAGGCTCCGGACGCGCAGGCTCAGCGGCCATGGCTCACGGGCCCAGCCGCTCCGCGGCATGTGGGATCTTCCCGGACCGGGGCATGAACCCGTGTCCCCTGCATCGGCAGGCGGACTCTCAACCACTGCGCCACCAGGGAAGCCCCATCCCACATCTTTTGGTGTGAACCAGCTATAATGACACACTGTACTGCAGACTTACCAAAGTGGAAATTCTTTTAGTCACTCTGGGAAAATTAAGAGATTCTACACAAGTGTTTCTTACTCACTTTAAAAACCCCTGTACTACAATATTTATTCATCGTTATCTTCTGAATCCTCCTCCATCAGCCCAGAAGAGTGCATACAGCCTTACTTTCATGAAATGTTCTTTACAACTTAGAGATTTAAATGTTCTTTTTTGAACTGTATAGTCTCTCTCACCCCAGCCCTGAGATTCTGCTTTATACTTCCTTCTAATTTCTGCCTGATATCATGGCTCTAAACATACAGAATGTAAATATGGACTTTTGTGGCAAGGTCCCTTCAAAAGGTTCAAAATAGTAACCTCTATGCAAAAGGATAACAGAAGAGGGCTTTTCAACAACTTCTGTGTCTTAAGAGAAACAGTAAAGTTGAACAAAAAAACAACAGGAGTTTCTGGCTGAGAACTGTCATATGTGGGAATCAATGAAATAACACAGAACTGTACTGAAAATATCTGGATCACATTATGAACATCCACTGCATTACAGAGAATATGCAGACAGTGCAGGACACTTGGCTGGATTTATACAGAACATACACTTTTCTGGATAAATGGCTGATAAAAGCAGGTCTCAATTTCCTCCCAAAATAGTAGGGTATGTTATGTTTTTAGGTACTGACTTCCAGTTATTTGAACTTTCAGGATTTGTCTGGAGGCAACAAGGGTTTAATGAACTATACTCTTTTGACCTTTCATTCAGAGATGTGTAAAGAAACATGACTTAGTCTAGCTACCAATGCAACGAGGGACATGGCTATAGAGAATATGAACAAGAAAACAACTCGCTGGGGCTCTCCATGTATTCTGGATTTTGCCTTTATTATCTTTTAAACAGATCTTATTCCATATTATAGTCGGCACTACTTCGCCTCTCCACTTGCTTCTCTTGCTTCCATTTAGTCCCAGAGTTTGAAACTGTGCACTTAAAAGGTTTACTCCTGGTGCTCTTACTTTTTCACGCCACTTGGCTCCCACTCAGCAGCATCTTGGGGGAGTTGGTATGTTGCTCCGTCCCTTGAAAGCTATTCTAAAAGGTCACTATTTTCATTTGTGTTAATTGCCTGCGGAGATAAGATGAAGGGAAACTGAACTTTGGCGATGCATAAACACATTTCAAGACCCACGCTCTGAAATATAACTGGGTTTCCCTAAGTAATGTGTGTTGTATGGGTGGAGGAGAGGGGGACAAAAGAGATGTGAAGGTAAGAGAAAGGAAGACAAAACAGTTGGAAGCTGAAGGCCCAGGGCAGAAGGAAAGGAGTTCTGAACAATAGTTAAGAGGGCTTCAGAGTGAGGGTAACATCAGTAGGCAACAATGGAAATGCTGAGTCCTGGGGGCAAGGAATTATTTAATGGAAATAAAGCAGTAAAAATGGGGAAAAGACTGATATCCTACAGAAAGAGGTCAAGATCCAATTGACTAAGGCTTCCGGTTTATCAAACTAGCCTAATCAGAGCTGTTCTCATTCAAGGGGTGCAGTGAGAGAGGACAGGCCAAATCTCACTTTTCCTAGTCACATGAGAAGGAATACCATCAAACTCAAAGCAAGAAAAAGGGAATCAGGATCCAATAAGTTTAAAAAGGCACTGGTTAGGGGAGTCCTTTGTACACTGAACTGGGGTTCAGTGTTGGGCTCAGGCCCCAAGAAAAATTAGAGCATCACCATGTACCAGAACAAAAAGACCAGGCGAGGAGACGAGCCAATCTGATAAGGGTCATGTTTAACCCCTGGCACATGGGTAATGAGGCATCAGATTATTTAAAGCCTGTGGCTGAGTAGTGGGAAAGTAGCTCCTTAATATAAGGTCAGACTAAACTCTCTAACTTAGAGACCTGAACTTGCAAGCTTTCTGTGGCCATGGCTGGGCAGGGCAAGGGCAGGCAAAGACCGACAATTCTAAGCAAGATGGTATGCCAGAGTCCAAGTCAGTTCAACATCTACCACCGCGTATCTGATATACATTCAGCCCTGAGCTAAGTGCTGGGGACACAGAGAATTCACCTCCGACTTTAAAGAGTTCACAGGAAAAACCAGAGTGGCCCGTCTGTGACCACTTAACACAGGGTTGCTGTTAGGATTCAATGTGTTAATGACTGTAAAATGTTTAGTAGAAAGCCTGGCAAGTAGGAGGGAGGCACTCAAAAATCAGCAGCTGCTGATCTGTATCCTTATAATTATAATCACCATTATTATCACAATACCTACTACCGTGTTGTAGTTAACAGATTTTTTTAATTCTAGAAGAAACAGCTTTAAAATGTGCAGAATTTGTTTCGGAATGATTTGTTTCTTCAGACTGCCCATCAGACTAAGGATTTATATTACAACTAGGGTAAGACCTCTCTTCACTCATGATCTAGTTCTTATAATAGTCCAGGTGACAATGTTTCTGGCAAACTTTCTCCATCAGTCATGGGAATGTCAGCAGCAATGCAGTCTTGCACCCACGTTACCCACAATTTTTAAATCCTGTGAAGCTGACTTCATAGTTTGTTGCTAATACTCACAAAAGGAGAAAAGCCATGAGACTGTAGAACAACTACTTCCTTTTGTCACAGATCAAAAGGGAGAGATTGGAAGGGATAGCACAGGTCTTTCCTTCCCTCAAGAGTGAAAAGTCCATCACTGTCATCAGGGTCAATTCGTACTAACTGATCCCCCACAATGAAGTAGATGCTTTACTAAAAGCATACATGAAAAACAATATCCCTAACCTCCCTCGGGCTAAATTTTAAGAAAAATGATGTGAGGAAACACATATAGGAAAACCACCCAAATATGTTCTGAAGTGACTAAAAAGCAACTTAATTTAGAGTCAATCTAGTTGAGAGGTTTGCAATACGTTTAACAGAAAGAAATATGACATTCCATCTACTTGCTAAATCCTTAGAGTTACTAAATATAGTAAACTTATAAGTTCTTAGAAAATATGTCCAATTCAGGGAAGGGGAGGATGGAGACAGAGGGTAGAACGTGAGCATAAAAAATACAAAGAAACAAAAGGAGAGAAAAAGAAGAGTAAAAACAGAGAGGAAACCTGACACAAAATCCTAAGTGTACCAGGGAAAGAGGAAAATAAGAGGAAAATGAAAATGGAACTAGTATCCATGGAGTTAGAATGAATCATGGCTACTGACAGGTTCAACACCTTTGTTTTACTGATAAACTGTGGCCTAGTAAGGCTGAGTCATTGCTTTGAGTTTACAAAGCTGGAGAGGGCCAGGACTAGAAAGGTGGTTAGTGCACAGTAAATACTCAGATTTGGGATGAATTAAAAAGACAAGTGTTATGGTCTTCATGTTTGTGGGTCCCTCCCCTGCAAAATTCACGTGGTGAAGTCCTAGCCCCGAGTGTGGCTGTGTTAGAAGACAGGACCTCGAGGTCCCCAATCTGATAAGAGTAGTGTCCTTATAAGAAGAGCCAGCAGGGTGGCTGGCGCAGTGGTTGAGAGTCCGCCTGCCGATGCAGGGGACACGGGTTCGTGCCCCGGTCCGGGAAGATCCCACATGCCGCAGAGCGGCTGGGCCCGTGAGCCATGGCCGCTGAGCCTGCGCGTCCGGA